>NW_021620070.1:294464-315298 GCF_004785775.1 Grammomys surdaster | reverse complement strand
GTTTGGGAATTCAAGAGCAGGGAGATGGGACTGGGAGGATGTTTGGAGCACACCCTCATAAAAATAGGAGGAAGGGGTATGGGATAAGGGGTTTTGAGGGAGAAGGGGAGAGGAAATAACATTGAAAGGTAAATATGTAAAATATCCAACAAAAAAACAGATAAAGGGTCTAAAAAAAGAGAGAGAGAATTTACTTATTTCAAATTAATTTCAAAAGTTTCTAGGAGATGCTAATTGGCTAAGATCTTACTTTTAGCTCTCCACAAAAGAATTTAAGTCTCTGTTTAATATTCTCAAGAGAGATGTAAAGCCTAATTTCCCTCAACAATTAATTGACAAAAGAGAAGTAATCTCACAAAAAGTAGAAGAAGCTATTACTAATCGATATATTATATAGTCTGATTAGTCGTCAGCTGTGCTATAACAGTCCTTTCATAAAAGAGATTATTAATATAGAGTTATATTTCTTTAAATAGTGTCTTAATGACTCTCTGAGTGTGGAAGGAGTGACTGTTGGCACTTCTGCCCTGATTTTACAAGAACTCTGAAAAATTGACTTTAAAAACAAAAGAGGGGGAATGGTACCCCCCCCAGAAGGAGTCCCCCTGAAATACTCTCCATCATGTGCTGTTCACTTTTAACTCTCTAAAACTGAAAGCTCATGGCAAATCTGCTGCTGACTGCCTCTAGCGTCACCGAGATCAATAAAAACTATGCCACAGATATGGAGAAAGACCCTCTTACCCTTAAAGGGAATGACCCAGACCCAGTTCCCTTATGGGGCCGAGGATTGATATGCCTGTTTGATACCACAGAAAGCACAGCTAACCGGCTACCGAAAAGATTAATGAAATAAATAGATACCCCCACATAGCCAGGCCCAACCATAAATAAGATGAATAACAATTTACATCCAGGGAAGAGAAATCTCCCTGAGAATTCTCTTCTTTTTCCTTTCTAGGTAAAAATGAATCACCCACGATGTCCACTGTTACAAGTTCTAATCCAGATGCTGGCCTCCAAACTTATACTACTTAGACCTTTGAAGGGCCATTGACAAGAACATCAAACAGCTAGAGACTGACATCACTAATCTGAAGAAATCCCTCGTTTCGCTGTCTGAAGAGACCTCCAAAAATCACAAAGATCCTTATTGGACTTGATTTACTCTATTACAATAGAAAAGGCTGTGTACAGCCCTTAAAGAAGAATGTTGCCTTTACATAGACAAGACAGGGAGGGTTAAGAGAGCATGAAATAGTTCAGAGAAGGCCCTGAGAAAAATCAGAGAGAGAAAGAGAAAGATGAGTGCGGGTACAAGAATTGGTTTTCAGCCTCTCCATGGTTGTCAGCCCTACTTCCTCCCATCTTGGGACCATTATTTGGGTTATTTTTGCTTATTTCTTCTGGTCCCTGGGTCTCAAATATGCTGACTAACTCTGTGAAACAACAGATAAATAATTTGGTAGCAAATCCTATTCAGATACATTATCATAAGTTAGCTCTGGAGGACCACGAGACTCAAGATGAGGTTGTTACTTTATACAGGGTGCTCCCATAACCCATCTCCACCCAACCTAAAAGAGGGGACTTCCGCCCCTAGACCAAGCAGAGCGAGGCCACTCAGAACCCCCTCTGACTGGTGATCTGAATTCTTGCTTAGGCTTCGAGGCTAAGCACTGCAAGGGAATATAAATAAAATTCAAAAATATCTCTCTGGGTTCCCTGAGGGACAAGCCTGACTGCATAGGGGTTGATGTCAAAAGTATCCCCTCTCCAGGAAAAAGACATCGGGATGGGTATGGCCCTCATGCCTCACTGGACAACGACAGGGGGACTGGAGCCATTACAAGGTCCCCTTCAATTACTGGAGGTCAGGCCTCTATCCCCACCTTCACAAGATTAGAATCACCACAGCCCTTCTATACTTAGAGAAGGGAGGAGATGTCAGGGGCAGCCCTGCTTACACACTGAAGGCCTAAAATCAGCCATAGGCCTAAAATCAGCAATAGGCCTGTCATACATGTATACTAACACCAAGTCTTGGGTGTCTGTGGAAAAACATTAAGACAGATGGCTACAAGCTATTGTAAACAGGTAGCTTTTGTGGAAATTTACCAGCCTGAGTAGTCATAGACCTTGTAAATAGGTAGCCTTGGCAGACAATACCAACTTAGATAAGGACAAGTGAATCATAAGCAGAGTCATAGTGATCTGTCCCCTGAACCTTCACCCAGCCAATATCCTGTTCTGAAAGATATCTGTATCCCCCCTGAACACCCACACTCCAGTGTCATCCCCTTCCCCACATCCTACCTTTCTGTGTTTATAACCCCTGCATAAGTAAATTACGATTTGAAAAGAATAAATAAATTATTTAAAAAAATTTAAGGTTGTTTTGTTTGTCTATTGTTTGATATATGGTACATAAGTAACTTATTTAAGATATGATGGAAAGTTCTAGTTTTATGGTTCTCATAATTATTTTATTGCATATAGATTGTTAATGTTAGAAAAAAAGATTATTTTTTTAAACAGAAGGGGGGATGTGAAGCAGAAATTACTGGTTTCTTTGGAAACTCAGTTGTATCATGTGATATTTTTCTAGAAGCTGTATTATGAGAGGATGTTGGCTGAAGTAGACACATAAGAGGACATGTGATGTTTTGCTGGAACAGATGCTTGAAAGGCCATATGATTTTTGGAATGGAACCCCATAAACAGAGGTTGCTCTTGCATTCCAATGCTACTTGTCTTTACTGGTCTTCACTGGTCTTTATTTCATAGAGAAATGTCCCAAAGAACTTCTCTTCATATTTTGGCTGATTCTGGCTGCTTTCACTGTCTCCTGTTTACACCGTAGAGCCTAGTATTTTCTGCTGGATCGAGCCACTGCTACTGATTTGTGTTTAGTGTTTGCTACTGGACTGGACTGCCATTACTGATTTGTGTTTGGTGTTTGCTATTGTACTATACTTCTGGTATCCTGACAACAAAGAGTGAAATCGTCCAAAAGAACGACTTCTAAACAGGTGCACAAACTCCTTTCCCTATTAACCCTTCTTTCTCCCTAACTGCTATTCAGTGGGTTAGACTGGAGGTTGAGGCATTCAAGAACCCTAAATAAAGTAGGATTAGAAAAATCTAAGCCTACAGAAAGATGAGAAGGAGGGAATGGGAGAAGAGGGAGGGGAAGATGTGATCAGGATGTAAAGTAAATAAAAATAATAATAAAGTTAGGTTCATCCAGCTAAAACAAAGATTGGTCTGTAGACACGCCTGTGGGGCATTTTCTTGATTAATGATTGATGTGGGAGCGTCCAGACCATTTTGGGTAGTGCTACTCCAGGATAGGCAGATCCTGGGGTATATAAGAAAAAATACTAAGAAAGCAAGAAAGAGCAAGACAGTAAGTAGCACTCATCCATAACCTCTTTATCAGTTCCTGACTCTGGGTTCTTGCATTGAGTTCCTGCCCTGATTCCCCTTGATAGTGAACTACAAATTGTAAGATTAAATAAATCCTTTCATCTTCAAGTTACTTTTGGTCATGGTGCTTTGTTAGAACAACAGAAACTCTAAAACAGAAGACCAACTATTTTGAGATTATTTCTTAGTCACTTTTATTTTTTCTTTTGGGAACTCTGTTCCGATTCATAGCCTCATGCACCTTTAAAACTTGGGTTCTTCATTTTCTTGACTGTTCTTTGAATTCTTTATACATTCTGGATATTAATCATCTGTCAAATGTATATCTGGTAAAAATCCTCTCCCATTCTTATGTTTCCTTTACACTTGATTGATTGTTTCTTTAGCTGTGTAGAAGCATTTTAGTTTTATGAGGTCCCACTTGTTAATAGTTGGCCTTAATTCCTGGGCAAATGGAGTCTTATTCAGAATGTCCTTCCTGCACCTATGTCATATAGGGTCCTGCCTATGTTTTCATCTAGCAGTTTCAGTGTTTCAGTTTTCACATTGAGGTTTTTGATCCATTTGGAATTTGTTTTTTGACAAGATGACAGATATATGGGTCTAGGGAAATAGTAAGGTGAAAGTGATTTTAATGGGATAAAATGGAGGGAAGATTTAATTGTGGAGTGGGCATCAAAATGGAGAGGGTAAATCAACAGGGATGTCTGAAACATCAGTTGGTTATCCAATACCAAAAGATCAGCCCTGAAAATATACATACAAATAGCATTGTATAGAGAAGGCTCTATTTAATAATATATGTGAATATACATATATGAATGCAACACTTACTAATGAGAAAAGAGGTCATGAGTTTGAAAGAAGGACTGCAAGGGTATAAGGATTGGGGGTGGGTGGGTGGAAGGAGGAAACGGAAGGCAGAAATGATGTGAAAAATAAAAGAAAAACAACTTTAAAGGCCATAAGAAATCATACTGTAACTTATTCGCCTAGAGTAATATATAGCACCTATAAATATATGTGAATACATAATAATATATAGTTTAAATGAAATTATCCTATTTGAGATAACAATGTTCTTTCCAGGAGACATTGATTAACAGAAACTCCAATACCAGCCATGAGAAACCCCCTTTGGAGTTGTTAGTCATGGGAATCCAAGAGACTCCCAACACAATATAGTCTATTACTGTTGGCCTTAGTTGCCACCCAAAGGTTGAAGTTAGTTCTCATTGCTGAAGACACCATGTACTTCAGATATGAGAGGGTGACATACAAGTTTTCAAGAGAGGGAATCAATAATTTTATCATGCTGTCACATTCATGAAATGTAAGGATGACCAGGATGGCACAATTGCCTTATGGGTGCAACAGTAGCACTTATATCTTAGATGTAACCAACAGCTTTCTAATTATATTTAAGGCTTGCTCAACAGGAGGGAAATCATGCTTGGCACTAGAAATCCATACCCCTTCACCAACATAATTCCTAATTGCTTTCTAAATATTTATCCTTATACCCACAGGTAAGTGCAGCTCTCACCTTACCACAAAACAAAACCAAAATGAAATAAAATTACTCTTTTCAATAGATAGAAACTATTATAGAAAAGTACAACCAGTCAAAATGCAGAAAAAATGATCATGGGGTACCCATTCCCAGTTGATATATCCACAATACAACTCCCACACCTAATGTTCAGGGAACATTGCAGAAGAGGGGAGAGGAGGCCAAAAAAAATTTAAGAGCCAGAGGACCAAGAAATCTTCTATGACATTGTATCTCTTAGAAACCACAGAAAAGCTTTACCCATGATACAATATGGCTTCCTAAATAAGACCTGAAGAAGTAAAACATTAAACATGTTAACATGGAAGAGGGAAACCTCATGGGGCCCTAACCCTAAACAAAGAAGTATAGTCAATAAAGAACGTTGAGAGCAGGTAAAATAGTTTTCTTCAGAGATGAATTACTTAATTGGTTTATCTAATACTAAGTGGTTGGCTAGTCCCAGAATCATATACGTATAAATAATACTGAACAGCTGAGCAGATTGTAGTTATATATCCAGGCACATGCGCGTGGGTGCGTACATGTGTGTGTGTGTGTGTGTGTGTGTGTGTGTGTGTTATATTATGGCTTCCTTGTAGAAGAGGAGACAGAAAGAGTGTAAGAGCCAGAGGATACAGAGGACATCAAGGCAATAAAACCTTCTAAATCAATAAGATTTGAGCACATATGAACTCAAGCAGCACTCACAGAGCCTACATGTGTCTGTACCTGATGAGGAACTAAGGCTGAAAAGAAAAGTAAACATATGCACTCATGCCTAACCCTCAAGCAATCTCTAGTTGGTAACTACTTGCTAATAAATTAGGTTTTTCCCCCTAAGGGTATCTCACTGGGGAAACAAACTACTCTTTTTCTTTTTAAATTATTTTATTTATTTATATTCAAGCCATTGCCTCCCCTACTTGTCCCCCCCACACACACACAGTTCCTCCTCCCATTCCTTCTCTCTCTTGCCTCCAAGAGGGTGCTCCCCCTCTGCCATTCCCCTTCCCTGGGCCTCAAATCTCTCAAGGATTAGGCACATTTTCTCCCACTGAGGCCAGACAAGGCAGTCCTCTGCTATATATGTGCTGGAGGCCTTGGAGACACAAACTACTCTTAAGCATAAGGTAACATTCCCAGGAGTAGATGGCCAACAAAAAATGAACTCTTTGCAGGTTCTTTGTCTTATAATGTCACATCAAGGTTTTTGCTTTTTACAAAGTTTATTTTACTTAATTTTTATATATTGTTTCTTCTTTTTACGCTACAGGTCCTTTGAGTATATATTATGGTTTCTAGTTTAGTGTGTTTATAGGACTCCTGAGTGTGTGAACCAGTGGGTCTCTGCATCTATATCCATTTTCTGTGTCTTTTCTTTGGCTCTTTTGCTTTCGTTTATTTTGTCCTATTCTGATGTGTTAGATCTGGATAGGAGGGGTGGTAGGGAGGAACTGGGAAGAGTAGAGGAAGAGAAACCATAATAAGGATATATATTGTATGAGAAAAATGTATTTTCTATAAAAGGAAAACAAAAAACTAATTTAGATATATCACTCCTCTGATATATCACTATGTATAACTATACCCAAAGAAACTAAGTGTACCACAAAGACAGTTGCAGCTCTGTGTTTATTGCCACAAAATCCACAGCAGCTGAGTTATAAAATATTCCTAACAACCTACCAATAGAGCAGAAAGAAAGTCTCGCTGTCTGTCAGTCTGTTTGTCTGTCCATCTGTTGCCCCTCCTCTTTCACACACACATACACAGATACACACAACACACTCTAACACATTTACACCCAACACATTTACACCCAAATATGTTTTTAGCTTTTAAGAAGAATGAAAATATGTCACTTGTTGAAAAATGACTGGAAATAGAGATCAAAGTGTTATGCAAAGTAAGTCAGTGCCATAAAACAAGTATTACATGTTTTATTGAACATGATGTAGATAAGGGCTAAAAAAACCCCATGAAACTGAAAGGGGGACGACTAGGGATAATAAAACAGAAAGGGAGGAGTATAGATAGGTAAGATCAATAGTAGGGTTGGATATGTTTAAAGTACATTATAAAAATATATGGAACTATCATAATGAGAAATAATAATTTTTGAAAGGAATTAACTGTAGATTTTTTTAAAAGCTTAGCTATAAAAGTGTAGGTAGCACTAAAGTTAACCAGATGGCAAAAGGCAAGCTCAAGAACATAAGCAACAGAAACCAAAGTTACCTGGCATAATCAGAACCCAGTTCTCCCACCATAGCAAGTCCTGGACACCCCACCACACCGGAAAAGCAGGATTCAGAATTAAAATCACTTCTCATGATGATGATAGAGGACTTTAAGAGGGATATAAATAACTCTGTTAAAGAAATGCAGGAGAACACAGGTAACAAGTAGAAGCGCTTAAAGAGGAAACAAATAAATCCCTTATTTAAAGAAATACAGGAAAATACAATCAAACAGGTGAAGGAAATGAACAAAACCATCCAGGATCTAAAATGGAAGGAGAAACAAAGAAATCACAAAGGGAGACAACCTTGGAGATAGAAAACCTAGGAAAGAAATCAGGAGTCATAGATTCAAGCATCACCAGCAGATTACAAGAGATAGAAGAGAGAAGCTCAGGTAAAGAAGATACCATGGAAAACATTGACACAACTGTCAAAGAAAATGCAAAATGCAAAAAGTTCCTAACCCAAAACATCCAGGAAATCCAGGACCAAGAGAAGACCAAACCTAAGGATAATAAGTATAGATGAGAGTGAAGATTCTCAACTTAAAGGGCAAGGAAACATCTTCAACAAAATTATAGAGGAAAACTTCTCTAACCTAAAGAACGAGATGCCCATGAACATACAAGAAGCCTACAGAATTACAAATAGACTAGACCAGAAAAGAAATTCCTCCCGTCACATAATAAACAAAACATCAAATGTACAAAACAAAGAAAAATATTAAAAGCAGTAAGGGAAAAAGGTCAAGTAACATATAAAGGCAGACCTATAAGAATTATACCAGACTTCTCACCAGAGACTATAAAAGCGGGAAGATCCTGGACATATATCATACAGATCCTAAGAGAACACAAATGCCAGCCCAAACTATTATACCCAGCAAAACTCAAAATTACCATAGATGGAGAAAACAAGATATTCCATGACAAAACCAAATTTACACAATATCTTCCCACAAATCCAGCACTTCAAAGGATAACTGATGGAAAACGCCAACACAAGGAGGGAAACTACAACCCAGAAAAAGCAACAAAGTAATCTTCCAACAACCCCCAAAACAAGATAGCTACACAAACATAATTCCACCTTTACTAACAAAAATAACAGGAAGCAACAATCATTTTTCCTTAATATCACATAACATCAATGGACTCAATTCCCCAATAAAAAGACATAGACTATCAGAGTGTATACATAAACAGAACCCAGAATTTTGCTTCATACAGAAAACGCACCTGAGTGACAAACACAGACACTACCTCAGAGTAAAAGGATGGAAAACAATTTTCCAAGCAAATGGTCCCAAGAAGCAAGCTGGAATAGCCATTCTAATATCAAATAAAATCGACTTTCAACCAAAAGTAATCAAAAAAGATAAGGAAGGACACTTCATACTCATCAAAGGAAAAATCTACCAAGGTGAACTCTCAATTCTGAACATCTATGCTCCAAATGCAAGGGCTCACATATACATAAAAGAAACTTTACTAAAGCTCAAAGCACACATTGCACCTCACACAATAATAGTGGGGAATTTCACCAACCCACTCTCAGCAATGGACAGATCATGGAAAAAGAAACTAAAGAGATACAATGAAATTAACAGAAGCTATAAACCAAAAGGATTTAACAGATATCTATAAAACATTTCATCCTAAAACAAAAAAATATACCTTTTTCTCAGCACCTCATGGTACCTTCTCCAAAACAGACCATATAGTTGGTCACAAAACAGGCCTCAACAGATACAAAAAGACTGAAATAATCCTTTACATCCTATCAGATGCAAGGCTGTTTTTCAATAATGACAAAAACAATGGAAAGCCCACATACACAAGGAAACTGAAGAACGCCCTACTCAATGATGACTTGGTCACGGAAGAAATAAAGAAATTAAAGACTTTTTAATTTAACGAAAATGAGGACACATCACACCAAAAATTGTGGGATTCCATGAAAGCAGTGCTAAGAGAAAAACTCATAGCTCTAAGTGCATACAAAAAGAAACTGGAGAGAGCATACACTAGCAACTTGACAGAACACCTGAAAGCTCTAAAATAAAAAGAAGCAAATATAACCAAGAGGAGTAGACAGCAGGAAATAAACTGAGGGCTGAAATCAACCAAGTAGAAACAAAAAGAACTATACGAAATATGAACAAAACCAGGAGCTGGTTCTTCGAGAAAATCAACAAGATAGATAAACCCTTGGCCAGACTAACCAGGGGGCAGAGAGACAGTATTCAAATTAATAAAATCACAATTGAAAAGGGAGACATAACAAGAGAAACTGAGGAAATTAAAAAAATCATCAGATCCTACTACAAAAGCATATACTCAACAAAACTGGAAAATCTGGATGAAATGAACAATTTTCTAGACAGATACCAGGTACCA
Source organism: Grammomys surdaster (assembly GCF_004785775.1). NCBI lineage: Eukaryota > Metazoa > Chordata > Mammalia > Rodentia > Muridae > Grammomys > Grammomys surdaster. Next base: position 305,672 of record NW_021620070.1, on the reverse strand, counting down.
AACTTAAATCAGGAGCAGATAAACCATCTAAACAGTCCCATAACCCCTAAAGAAATAGAAGCACACATTAAAAGTCTTCCCACCAAAAAAGACCAGGACCAGTGCAGAATTCTATCAGACCTTCAAGGAAGACCTAAGACCATATCTCTTCAAACTATTCAACAAAATAGAAACAGAAGGAACACTACCCAATTCATTCTATGAAGGTGTAACTACGCTCATACCTAAATCTCACAAAGACCCAACAAAGTAAGAGAACTTCAAACCAATCTCCCTTATGAATATCAATGAAAAAATACACAATAAAATTCTCATAAACCAAATCCAAAAACACATCAACACAATCATCCATCATGATCAACTAGGCTTTATCCCAGGAATGCAGGGATGGTTCAATACTCAGAAATCCATCAATGTAATCCACTATATAAACAAACTCAAAAAAAAAACCCACCTGATCATCTTACTAGATGCTGAGAAAGCATTTGACAAAATTCAACATCCCTTCATGGTAAAACTCTTGGAAAGATCAGGAATTAAAGACACATACCTAAACATAGTAAAAGCAATATACAGCAAGCCAGTAGCCAACATCAAACTAAATGGAGAGAAACTTGAAGTAATCGCACTAAGATCAGGTACCAGACAAGGCTGCCCACTCTCTCCCTACCTATTTAATATAGTACTGGAAGTCCTAGCTAGAGCAATTAGACAACAAACGGAAGTCAAAGGAGTATGAATAGGAAAGGAAGAAGTCAAAATCTCACTATTTGCAGATGATATGATAGTATACTTAAGTGACCCCAAAACTTCCACCAGAGAACTCCTAAACCTGATAAACAACTTCAGCAAAGTGTCTGGTTACAAAATCAACTCAAACAAATCAGTAGCCTTTCTCTACTCCAAGGATAAATAGGCTGAGAAAGAAATTAAGGAAATCACACCTATCACAATAGTCACAAATAATATAAAATACCTTGGTGTGAATCTAAGCAAGCAACAAGAACTTCAAGTCCCTGAAGAAAGAAACTGAAAAAGATCTCAGAAGGTTGAAATATTTCCCCTGTTCACTAATTGGCAGCATTAATATAGTAAAAATGGCCATCTTGCCAAAAGCAATCTACAGATTCAAGGCAATCCCCATCAAAATTCCAAATCAATTCTTCATAGAGATAGAAAGAGCAATTTGCAAACTTATTTGGAATAACAAAAAGAAAAAAAACAGGATAGCAAAAACTATTCTCAACAATAAAAGAACTTCTGGGGGAATCACCATCCCTGACCTCAAGCTGTACTACAGAGCAATAGTGATAAAAACTACCTGGTATTGGTACAGAGACAGGCAGGAAGATCAATGGAGTAGAATTGAAGACACAGAAATGAACCCACATGCCTATAGTCACTTGATCTTTGACAAAGGAGCTAAAACTGTCCAGTGGGAAAAGGACAGCTTTTTCAACAAATGGTGCTGGTTCACCTGGAGGTCAGCATGTAGAAGAATGCAAATTGATCCATTCTTATCTCCTTGTACAAAGCTTAAGTCCAAGTGGATAAAGGACCTCCACATAAAACCAGATACACTGAAACTAATAGAAGAGGTGGGGAAGACCTTGGAATACCTAGGCACAGGGGAAAAAATTCCTGAACAGAACAGCAATGGCTTATGCTCTAAGATCAAGAATTGACAAATGGGACGTTATAAAATTGCAAAGCTTCTGTAAGGCAAAGGACATTGTCAATAGGTCAAAATGGCAACCAACAGTTTGGGAAAAGATCTTTACCAATTCCATATCAGATAGAGGGCTAATAGCCAATATATGCAAAGTACTCAAAAAAACTAGACTCCAGACAACCAAATAACTCTATCAAAAATAGGATACAGAGCTAAACAAAGAATTCTCAACTGAGGAAACTCAAATGGCCGAGAAGCACCTAAAGAAATGTTCAATATCCTTAGTCATCAGGGAAATGCAAATCAAAACAACCCTGAGATTCCACCTCACACCAGTCAGAATGGCTAAGATTAAAAACTCAGGTGATAGTAGATGCTGGCGAGGGTGTGGAGAAAGAGGAACACTCCTCCATTGTTGGTGGGATTGCAAGCAGGTACAACCACTCTGGAAATCAGTCTGGTGTTTCCTCAGAAAATTGGACATAGCATTACCTGAGGACCCAGCTATACCACTCCTGGGCATATACCCAGAAGATGCTCTAACATATACAAGGACACATGCTCCACAAGTTCATAGCAGCCTTATTTATAATAGCTAGAAGCTGGAAAGAAGCCAGATGTCCTTCAAGAGAGGAATGGATACAGAAATTGTGGTACATTTACACAATGGAATATTATTCAGCTATTAAAAACAATGAATTCGAGAAATTCTTAGGTAAATGGATGGAACTAGAAAATATCATCCTGTGTGAGGTAATCCAATCACAAAAGAATTCACATAGTGTGGACTCACTGATAATTGGTTATTAGCCCCAAAGCTCGCAATATCCAAGATACAAGACACAGACCACATGAAGCTCATGAACAAGGAAGACCAAAGTGTGGGTGCTTTGGCCCTTCTTAGAAGGAGTAACAAAATACTCATGGGAGCAAATATGGAGACAAAGTGTGGGAGAGAAACTGAAGGAGGAGGTGTCCAGAGACTGCTCCACCTGGGTATCCATCCCATGTGCAGTCACCAAAGGTAGACATTGATGTGAATGCCAGGAAGTAAATGCTGACAGGAGCCTGACATAGCTGTCTCCTTAGAGGTCTGCCAGAGTCTGACATATTCAGAGGCGGATGTTCACAGCTAACCATTGAACTGATCATGGGGTTCCCAATGGAGGAGTGAGAGAGAAGACTAAAGGAGCTCAAGGGGTTTGTGGCCCCATGGGGAAAGCAACAATACCAACCAACCAGAGCTCCCAGGGTCTAAACCACTAGCCTGGGAGCACATAGGGAGGGACCCATGGCTCCAGCTGTATATGTAGGGGAGGATGACAGTGTCAGGCATAGGTAGGTGAGGGAGTCCTTGGTCCAGTGAAGGCTTCATGCCCCAGTGTGGGAGAAAACATGGGTGGGGAGTTGGGAATGGGAAGGTGAGTGGGGGCATATCCTCATAGAAGCAGGAGGAGGGGGTCGGATAGGGGGTTCCTGGGTTGGTGGGAAATGGTATTACATCTGAAATGTAAATAAAATTTCTGGTCAGGTACTCACCTGTTCATAAATTTATCCATTTTTCTGTTGAGTTTCTCAACTTTCTCATTAACTTATTGGAGTTCTGTGTATTTTTAGAATTTCATTTACTTCATACTAGCATCTCTCTCTTTTTTAATTCTTTTTTTATAATTTATTTATTTTTTCAATCATAATTCATTCACACAGGGGTTATAAACACAGAAAGACAGGATGTGGGGAAGGGGATGACACTGGAGTGTGGGTGTTCAGGGGGAATACAGATATCTTTCAGAACAGGATATTGGCTGGGTGAAGGTTCAGGGGACAGATCACTATGACTCTGCTTATGATTCACTTGTCCTTATCTAAGTTGGTATTGTCTGCCAAGGCTACCTATTTACAAGGTCTATGACTACTCAGGCTGGTAAATTTCCACAAAAGCTGCCTGTTGACATTAGCTTATAGCCATCTGTTTCAATGTTTTTCCACAGAGACCCAAGACTTGGTGTTAGTATACATGTATGACAGGCCTATTGCTGATTTTAGGCTTATGGCTGATTTTAGGCCTTCAGTGGGTAAGCAGGGCTGCCCTTGACATCTCCTCCCTTCTCTAAGTACAGAAGGGCTGTGTTGATTCTAATCTTGTGAAGGCGGGGATAGAGGCCTGACCTCCAGTAATTGAAGGGGACCTTGTAATGGCTCCAGTCCCCTGTCATTGTTCAGTGAGGCATGAGGGCCATACCCATCCTGATGTCTTTTTCCTGGAGAGGGGATACTTTTGACATCAACCCCTATGCAGTCATACTAGCATCTCTTATTCTCTTTTGTTGAGAAGAATATCTTTTATATATGGCAAAATGTTTTAATTTAGAATAATTTGCATTTACAGAAAAGTTGTAAAGAAATTACAGAGTAATCTTATTAGTTCCTCTAAGCTCTTGCTAGTTGCTAACCTCCACATAAGTTGACACATTAGTCAAAAAAGCAAGGCAGTTATATGGTTTAACAGTATTAACTAGACCACAGACATTCTGATTTCTCCAGTTCTTACATGTGTTTCTTTGGATTGTTCTAATACACAGTTCAGGACAATATATTACATTCAGCTGCCACATCTCCTTAGTCTCTTTTATCTAAGGCAGTTTCTCAGTGTGTGTTCATGTGTTTAATAATCTTTGGAGTTTTAAAGAATATTGGCCAAACATTCTGTAGAATGTTGTCTAATTTGGTCTTATCTGAGGTATTCTAACGGCCACATTGGGCTCAGGAATTTTCTAAAAAAAAAAAAAGACCTTAGAAGCATTGTGTCTCACTCATCAGATAACATCAAAGGGTATGTAATATAAAGAAAATTTATCAGTGATGATGGTGTTCTCATCTTATATGATACATCCGAGGCTTTTCTATAATGGAGTTATCTATCTATCTATCTATCTATCTATCTATCTATATTTATTTATTTATTTGGTTTTTTGAGACAGGGTTTCTCTGTGTAGACCTGGCTGTTCTGGAACTCACTCTGCAGACCAGGGTGGCCTTGAACTCAGGGATCCACCTGCTTCTGCCTCCCAAGTGCTGAGATTAAAGGCATATGCCACCACTGCTTGGCCAAATGGGATTAATTTTTATTTTTTTGTATGATTTATTTGTATTGAACATGAATCATAAGATTCTGTCCAAAGTTAAGAGAAGGTGAATCAAATTTTACTTTCCAGACATATATTATTTGGAACTCTCTAAGGAAGAAGACAATTTTAACTTCATTGTAATAAAAGGTGCCAACTTTTAACCTTTTGGCTTGGGTCTTTTCACCCATATTTTTTCTATATTCACACCATCATTTCTTAATCTTTAGGTTTTTAATCTACTTGTATTTTTTAGCTTGACATTATTTATGAAGTAAGGTCTGAGTTACAATGATGTCCACATAGTTTGCTTTTATTTTAAAGCATTTAAAATTTTTTTAAAGGTTTGTTTATTTATTTTATGTATGTGAGTATACTGCCACTGTCTTTGGACACACCAGAAGAGGCCAACAGATCCCATTACAGATGGTTGTGAGCCACCATGTGGTTGCTGGGAATTGAACTCAGGACCTGTGGAAGAGCAATCAGTGCTCTTAACCACTGAGCCATCTCTACAGCCTTATAGTTTGTTTTTAAAATTTGTTTCTTAAACTGTTTCACTTTTTGATTTAGCTGGTTTGTCATGTCAGTTGTGGTGGCTAGTTCTTGTCAACTTGACTCAAACCTAGGCATATCTGGAGAGGCAGAATCTTAACGAAGAAAACACCATCAGGGGATGTCTGTGGGCATGTGGGTTTATGAGGGAGGGCCTGGAGCACTGTGGGAGGTCCTATCTTCAAGCAGGTAGGCATGGGTTGTATAAGAAGTTTGAGGAAGCCATAAGGAGCAAGCCACTAAGCATCATTCTTCCATGATCTCTTCTTCAATTCTGCCTTAAGCTCCTGTTCTAGTTTCCCTTGATGATAAATATGGATGCATTGGCTGAAATAAAACTTCTCATCCTCAAGTTGTTACTGGACATAGTGGTCATTACAGCAACAGAAATCCAGGCATGACATTCATTATCACATATGTTCAATTTCCAGCTTGGAACTTTCTGAATTTTATTTTGTTCTGTTGGACTCTTGGAATAGTTGCATAAGTATAACAGAACTAGAGCATGGGGTTCACATTATGTCTTGTAGGTGTTAGAGAGAGTTCATTGTGTTAAATGTTGGCCTCCCTTGAAAAACATATACACATCCAAGTACTTGGCGCTTGTAAATGTCATCTTACACAGAAAAGAGTCTTTATAGATGTAATTAAACAAAGAGTCTTATCCTGGATTAACTGGGTGTGTCCTAACTATAATGACAAGGGCCTTTACAAAAGAGAAGAGGAGAAAACATGGACATACAGAAGAAGTCATGTGAAGATGGAGGCTGAGACTAGAGGGATGTAGCCACACGCTAAGGAAAGCTAAGAAATATCAACAATCCACAGACCCTGGAACAGTCAGGGCATGGATTTCCCACAGTGCTTCCTGAGGGACTGTGGCCCTGCCAACATCTTGACTTTGGATGTAAAGTTTGCAGAACTGTGAGAGCATAAAAGCCTGTTGTTTTAGGCCATCTTGTTGAGACAATTTGTTATAGTAGCTCTAAATCCATTTTAGTAGATGAATGTTCCTGCTCTTTTTTTTCTTCAAAATAATTCAATACTAATGGTGTTTGTTTTCTCTTCTTATTTTAGAGTTAGTTTGATGAGATGTTAAAAATTCTGCTGAAATTTTGCTTGTAATACCATTAAATTTATGTTAATTTGCTGGAGAATTTATCTGCACAATACTAAATTACCCACAAGTATTGGGTTTTTATCCATCATTTGTAATTTATGGCTTAATGGGTTTTAAGATTTTCTTTATGAAATTAGCCTTCATTGTTTGTTATTTGAAAACACTGACAGTTTTGATTTTTCTCTTGCAACCTCCATTTACCATTGGCCAAAACAAGAACTATGAAAAGCAGTTTCAGAAATAGTGAACATCTTTGCCATATTTCTGTTGTAAGGGAATTCATTAAAATGTTTCTTTTGAGCCTTTTCAAAAAAAGGATATAAGAAGAATACACACACAAAGAAAAAAGAATATAAAGTCTAGACAAATACACAAAAGTAGATAATTAATAAAGCTGAATGATAGGAAGTCAGCAGGTGTGGGAAGGCTAAAGATAGAGGAAAAGCTACAGTTAAAGAAAGGATGACACCTAAAGCAAAGGTGGCTTTAGAAAGGTTAGACATGTAACAATGAAGATGATAGTGGTGATTACAATAACTAAAGTGAATTACAACTAATCTTTACTGAATACTTAGTGTTGAGTATAATGTAAAGTGCTTTAAATTTATCACATAATTTAATTTCTTATCAATATTGATGGGTCGATTGTATTACTAATCTCATTTTGCAGATGAAGATATGGAAGCTTGGGGATTTTAACTTACATGCTCAACATCAAAAAGCTAATAATATATGTTCAGACTGGGTTGCAGATCAAGGTCTAGTTGATGTCACAGCCTTAACTCTTCACTAATAACTCTATGCTACAAAACTACTCAGTCTTTATAATTGCCTAGAAAAGGTAAAATGTAAACATAGTTGTTTATATCTGGTCATCATATGTGAACATATGTGCATGCCATGGCACATGTATGGAAGCCAGAGGAAAATTGTGGGGATCGGTTCTCCCATTCCACCATGTGGATGTTCCAGGGACTAAACTCAGGTCATCAGGTTTGGTGACAAGTATCCTAACCAGATGAATTATCTCATTGGCCCAAAATATTCTTAACATACAAACTCTTCAAATAAACTAAATAAATTACTGTTATCAATGTAACAGTAATCAGCTAGGTATCACCCTCTCCTACTATCTTTTTAAAAACATATGTACATATACAATCAATTTACTAATATTGTTTCAGGCTCATAATCTGTATGCAGAAACAAGATAAACAACCACAAAGTAACAAATATAGAGGCCTTTAATAAGTAGCAAATAGTAAGGAATTTAATATAGTATATGAGCTACTGATTTACTACGAAAAAAGTTATTTTTCAGCCATTTCTTCTCTCCAATTTCTTGTAAGTATAATATAGAGTCTTTTTAATATCAGTCTAATAATAGCAGTGTTTATAGGATGGACCCTTTTGCTATAATACAGTATCTAAAATGCAAGAAAATATAAATTTTTAAAAGATAAATTCTTACTATATAGCCAAGGCTGTCTCTGAACACAGTAAAATCCATCTACTTCTACCTCCCTGAGTACTAGAATTAAAGGCCTATGCCACCATGCCTGGCCTTGCCAAAATGTATTTTCTAAAGCTCATAGTTATCTGTTTTGGTGAATTGTAATTACTTTGAGAAAATATTTTAGTCATGTGGCTTGTAAAACTCAGGTAAGGTGATTTAGGATTTTTCAAGGTGGGTTCTAGTTCTAGGAAAAAGCAGCTAGGGCTACAGTATAAGCCAGTGTCTGTCTTTTTTCATATATACTACATATACATGTGTTATATTTTTGATACAAACTTTATTCCTAAAAGTTTAACGAAGACTGAACTAGAATATTTCAAAATGACTACGTTTCCAGGGGAAGACAGAGACACACTCATATAAGTCCACAGTATGTAGGTATAATCTTCATTGAAATAGAATAGACAATGATTAAGAAACTACTCAAGACCATCAACAAGAAGGATACTACACTGGAAAATTCTAATATACTCACCCACAGGGCTCTTGAAAGTAGGTAGTGTCAGTATGCCGATCGAGAGCTAGCTTGGTGTATGCAGTGTCATCTCTAGAAAAATCTGAAGTGAAATACCACATCCTTCCATAGATGGTTTCTCTGTCAAATAAAATCAAGAAAAAACTATTACATATTTGTAAATTTATTTCATTCATCATTGTTTCATATATATGCATATATAATAGTTATTGTTACATATTGCTATTTATAAGGTGAAATTGACAGTTAAAATACAAGTCTTGAAAATTCTCTTACCAATTGACATTCTAGGAACATGAATTGAAAACATACATTCTGAAATCTCAAGGATCACTGCATATTGATTATATACTACTTTTATAGTCTCCTCATTCAAAGTCATTCCCTGTATTTACTTTCCTTTTATAGAAACAATGGTGTGGCTGCTTGTAGTAAGGGACAATTTTAATTAATTTATATAACAACTCCTGTCTTTCATTGATATTCAGATTTTCAACAATAGTACTTTTCTAACATATTAGATAATATAATAACCAAGAGTGACAGAAGAGTTTCCATTTTATTCATGTATTATAGAGATGTTTGTCTTCATTTAATCTTTTGAACATAGAAGAATAAAGAAAAGAGAAAATGAGAAGTGAAGAATAGTAATAAAAATAATACTGTATTTAGGTGCAAGAAATCTACGGTATTTAAATCTCTATACTACTCTATATACTCTATATCAGAGTGATCATGGAAAAGTCACTGAGTATATCTTAGCATCATGTGCTTATCAGTGGAATAGAGAATAAAACACATGACTAAAAGGTTGCTGTAAGACCAAAATAAAATTTAGGATGTGAATATTCTAATGAATGCAATATAATATATTCAATAAGGCATTAACAACCAATCTATGATTGAAAGTTAGAAATCTAAGATGGATGATTTTTAGACCCCTTTTTAATTCTTCTCTCATATATCCTCCCTCTCCTCCCCCAATCTCTTTCCTCCACCTCCCCTCTCCCCCAGATCCACCCCACCCCACTCCCACCTCCTCTCAGAAAAGTGTAGGCCTCCCAGGGACATCAACCTGTTTTTTTTTAAATATATAGTACAAATTCAGTCCTCTTTTGAACAGATTACACTACAAGGAAGAACTAATGACAGAAAGAGGAGGGAGAGAGAGCTGGGGAGGAGGAGAGAAACAGAGAAATTATTGTGAGGAATGGAATACTGGAGACTAAACTTGGGTCTATTACATTTGAAACAAGTACTCCACAAGCTAGCTCTTTGTACATCTTTTAATTGGTGCTCATGTTCTAGATATTAGTTATTGTGAATATCAGAAATGTAGTAAATTACCTGATTAAGCTGACCCTTTCTGCCAACTTTTCTGTATGCTCTTCAGTGGGAGGGACATTTTCTACAAATGCAATTCCATACAGCAGAAAGTTCTGCAGAAACGTCTTCAACCCTTCATTTGTTTCTAAAAAACACTGGAAATCAACGGATGGAACTTGGGCTTGCTGGTAGAGTTTAGCATTCCATAATATTCTAGGTTGGATAACCTTTTGTTTCTGCCCTTCATAGCTGTTTTTCACTAGCCAATCCAGATCATATCTAGTCACATGACCATCTGGCCCTTTTAAGGAGAAAAAAAAGGCATTAGAAGAAAATTTAGAAATACTGACAAATATTTAATACTTAAATATATTCATTCTCTTTACAACATTAGTTTAACATTTTAATTATTTGATATTTTCATAGATGCATATGTTTTGGTCAAATCCACCTCCCATTCTGTGTCTTCCAATTCCTCTTGCCCAATACTTTCTACTCACATCTTTTTGTGCTGTTTTAAACCCACTGAGTCTACTTACTATTTTCTGTAAGTGTATGGGCATTGTACCATCTACTGGGGCATGGTTAGCCTCTCAGGGACCATATTTCTAAAGAAAACTGTCTCTCCCTCCCTCAGCTAACCACTCTTCTGGTATGGGTGGGACTTTATGAGTGAGTTTCTCCCTCATCCATCCTGGTACTTTTGGCTGGTTTGATCATGCACAAACAGTGACAACCAACATGATTTCTGCATGCAATGGCCTTGTTGTGTCCACAGGTACTGTTTTGCTGTGGTCCACACCACAGAAAGTCCAAAGGGTTACTGGGTTTGATTTGTTTTAGGAAGCTTCTACAGGAGGAGGTTTCTATATGTTTTCCGAATATATTTAGTGTTGGTTATCCTGCCAAATACTCTCTTTCTAATCTCCTGGGTCACAATGAAGACATCAGAGTAGGGGAGGACTTGTTGGCAAGAAGGGATTTGGCTGAAGTGGGAGGGAGATAAGCAAGGATAACAGGTGGGAGGTAAATATGATCAAATCACATTATATACATTTATGAAATGATCAAAGAATAAAATATTTAAAAAATATCATCATATGCCTATGCCCCCCACCACTGAAGGCATAAAGCAAACAAAGCATTAAATTCTATCTGTCAAAGTTTTGCAATTAATGTGTATAATATTTTAAGAGGGAGAATATGAAAAGATCAACAGAAATGGAGGAACAGAATTTATATTTGTAAATGCTATCTAATTGTCAAAATACAAGCTTGCCTAGTAATATCAAGTATTCTGTAGGCACATCAGCTATCATGATGAGTTAGTTCCCTGACTAGTAGGACCCAGTAACCCTTTGTACTCTCGGTGGTGTGTGTGTGTGTGTGTGTGTGTGTGTGTGTGTGTGTGTGTGTGTG
>NW_021620070.1:275274-294454 GCF_004785775.1 Grammomys surdaster | reverse complement strand
TGTGTGTGTGTGTGTGTGTGTGTGTGTGTGTGTGTGTGTGTGTGTGTAAGAATTACATGTTTTACATGGAACCTCAGAAGACTTTAGTCTGTTTGCAATTTCTCATTTCTCTCATAAATACCAAATTGATAATGACTTTACTACAAAAGAGTTGTCATGACTCCTAATTTAATTTCTTGAGAAACTATTTAGATGGAGACAATTCTCCCAGGATAAGAAAACGTATATGAATTTCATTTTTATTTTATTATTGAGCTTGAGCGATCAACAGTGTCTGGAGATGTCCTGTAGGAGACTGAAAATTCTCCTAAATTCATCAGATATTATAAGACAAAGCTGTGGGGTGTCAGCTAAGTCCTTGAATGTGCCAAGACTGTAGCTTGTTGCTTCTTTTCCATTAAACAATCACTATAAAATAGTTAACCCATACATGGCACTGAAGTTTTTACTTGATAGCCTATATTGTGTAGGATAGGCTTTGTTCCCTCACCTATACAGTAACACTATTTAAACCCTTTTAAAAAAAATATTTGTTTACTATATATTTTAGGAAGCTTCTAGATAATAGTTTTTTCATATGGCTTTTTTCAAATTTCAGTTATCCCTCTCATTACTCCTTCTTCTATCCTACTCTTCTATTCCTTATCCCACTAAGCCCTTCTCTTCTTTTATTCCCCTTTCCACCTTCATACCACCTGATATCTATCTCCCTTACCTTGAAATTCTCTACTTTCATGTTCATTTATTAGTTTTCTGACTTCTATAGTTACTTCAATTCAAAACACATGTATGTAATAATTCAAAGCTAGCATCCACACAAGTGAGAATATGCAGTGTATGTCTTTCTCAGCCATCTGACTCTGAATATCAATTTCCAGCTGCATCCATTTACCTGTGTATTTCATTTTCCTTTACAACCGAATAATATTCTGTTGTACATATGTACCACATTTTTGTTATCATGTCTAGGATTTTTATAGCTGGATAATACTGTAGATTTACTTCTAGCTTTTTGAGGAACTTCCATATATTTCCACAGTGCTACATCAGTTTTCACTCCTATCAATAGTAAATAAGTGTTCCACTTTACACACACTCATCCCAGCACTTGATACAATTTTTTTTTTAAATCTTAGATGTAATGATTGGGAGAATATAAAATCTCAAAGTAGTTCTTCTTAGTATTTGCCTGATGACTAAGAATGTTGAATATTTTTGAAATGTTAAAACCACTTATCAACCATTTTTATTTCTTCTTTTGGGAACACTGTTTAGATTCATGCTCCAACTTTTTAATTAGGCTGTTGGTTTTATTAGTGTTTAGCTTTTTTCAGTTCCTTGTATATTCTAGATACTTACCCTTTGTGAGATGTAGAACTAAAAATTTTTTTCTCTTTCTATAGGCTAGCCATTTGCTCAAATAATAGTCTTTTATTGTACAGAAGCTTTTAAGTTTCACTTATTAATTTTTGGTATTAATGGCTGCCCTACTGGGGTCCTATTCAGAAAGTTACTTTTCTGCTGGATGGTGGTGACTCAAGCCTTTAACCTCAACACTCTAGAGGTAGAGGCAAGAGGATCAAGATCAGCCTGCTCTATGGAGTGAGTTCCAGGAGAGCCAGGGCTACACAACAAACACTGTCTTGAAACACAGACACACACAGACCCACAGAGAGAGAGAGAGAGAGAGAGAGAGAGAGAGAGAGAGAGAGAGAGAGAGAGAGAGAGAGAAGAGAGAAGAGAGATATTGAGAGAGAGAGCAAAAAAAACTTCCTGGGTCTGTAAGTTTAAATGTATTTCTTATGTTCTCCTCTATCAGATTCATGGTATTAGGTCCTATGCTGAGATTCTTAATGCATTTGGAGTTGTGTTTTGTGTAAGAAATGCAAACCAGTTTTATATATAGCTATTTCATTTAACCAGTACCATCTGACATCTGTTTTGATTTGTTTTTTTCCACAGTGTGTATTTTTGGCCTCTTTGTCAAAAATCATATGGCTTTAGAAACGTGGGCTTGTATTTGGGTCCTGAATTATGTTTCACTATGTGTCTGTTTTTAAAAGTGTTCATTTTATTTTAATTGTGTGTGTGTGTGTGTGCTTGTATATGGATATGTTCATGAATGTAGATGAGGCATTAAATCATCTGGAGCTTGAGTTATAAGCTTTTGTAAACTTAAATTTACTTAAAGTAAATTGACTTGTAAACTTAAAAAAATTAAAATGAATGCTGGAAATAAAACTTCAGTCAATGCAAGAGCAGTAGGTGATCTTAACCACTGAGATACCTCTCCAGGCCCAATATGTCTGTTTATACACCAGTAACATGATGTTTTTTACTACTGTAGCTTGGTAATATAACTTGAAAATCAGGGATGGTGATAAATCGAACAATGTTTTTATTGTTCAGGATTATTTTGGCTATCCTGATTCTTTTGTGCTTCCATATGAATTCTGAAATTTTTTTTTCATTTTCTGTAAAGAACTGCAATTGGAATTATGATGGGGTTGTGGAATATGTAGATTGCTTTTGGTAGGACGGCCATCTCACAATATCAATGAAACATCGTTCCATTTTCTGGTATCTACTTCACTTTTTAAAACTGTCTTAATAATTTCAAACACATAGGCACAGGAAATTTTCCTGAACAGAACACCAATGGCTCATGCTCTAAGATCAAGAATTGACAAATGGGACCTCATAAAATTGCAAAGCTTCTGTAAGGCAAAGAATACTGTCAATAGGACAAAACAGAAACTTGGAGATTGGGAAAAGATATTTATCAACCCTATATCCAAGAAAGGGCTAATATCCAGTATATACAAAGAACTCAAGAAGTTAGACTCTAGAGAACCAAATAGCCCTATTAAAAAATGGTGTACAGAGCTCAAACAGAGCATTCTCAACTGAGGAAACTGGAATGGTAAAGAAGCACCTAAAGAAATGTTCAGCATCCTTAGTCACCAGGAAATGCAAATCAAAACGACCCTGAGATTCCACCTCACACCAGTCAGAATGACTAAGATAAAAACACTCAGGTGACAGCAGATGCTGGCAAGGATGTGGAAAAAAGAAGAACACTCTTTTATTGCTGATCAGATTGCAAGCTGGTACAACCACTCTGGAAATCAGTCTGGATGTTCCTCAAAAAACTGGAAATAGTTCTACCCAAGGACACAGCTATACCATTCCTGGGCATATACCCAAAAGATGCTCCAATATATAACAAGGACACATGTTCCACTATGTTCATAGCAGCTTTATTTATAACAGCCAGAATCTGTAAACAACCTAGATGTCTCTCAACAGAGGAATGGATACAGAAAATGTGGTACACTTACACAATGGATTACTACTCAGCAATCAAAAACAATGATTTTATGAATTTCACAGGCAAATGGATAGAAATTGAAAAAATATCATCCTAAGTTAACCCAATCACAAAAGAACACACATGGTATGTACTCACTGATAAGTGAATATTAGTCAAAAAGAAGCTCAGAATACCTACCCATGATACAACTCACAGACCATATGAAACCCAGGAAGGAAGACCATACCAGAGTGTGGATGCTATAGTCCTACTCAGAAGGGGAAAGAAAATAATGGGAGGTAGGGGGAGAGAGGGATCTGGCAGGGAGAGAGGAGAGGGAGGGGAAAAGAGGGGCTGGTTTACATATGGGAGAAGATGGGGGAGAAGTACAGGGGCTCAGGAATTTGAAAGGAGGTATGTGGTAGTGGAGGTGGAATGGGGGCCAGGTAGCCACTAGAAAGTTCCAGATACCAGGGACCCAAGAGGTTCCCAGGACCCAAGAAAGAGGACATTAGCTGAAATACCAACAAAGATGAGCAAGAATCTGTAGAGACTATATCCAGCGGATAGGTACTTCCCCTGATTGAGGGATAGGGCCACCCACCCACTTCAAAAATAATAATCCAGAATTCCTCCTGTCAAAAGGAAATTCAGGGACAAAGAGTTGTGGGACTTCGTAAGGGTATCCTGGGTCATGGTTGAGCAGGTGCGTAGAACCCCGAGACTCTGCAGACTCTGCGTGAGATTCTGTGTGAGAACTGGCAAGAGTTTGGCGCCCCCCCAGAATCCAGGGTCCTGAAAAGCAGTCACGGTCTCCATAGAATTACATTGTTCAGACACATAGGCCAGGGTATAGGCCTCAGGCCCTAGGGATTTACCTACTAATGAAGGCAAATTAACCATGCCTCCCCCAGATCCTCCCCCAATCTTCCCCCTTTCTCCCTCCCTATATAGCTCAGGACTGCCCTGAGTTTTAGGGGGTACGCCTAGATCCATCTATCATCCGGCATGACAATAAACCTTTTTGGAACCAAGGACTTCCTCTTGTTATTGGGGCCTGCCGCCGCCAAGGCCTCCAGGAACCATAGGATTCCTCCCGAATGTGGGACCCCCACAGCGTGGAAGCCCCTCAGGGGCCCCACCGCTGTGGCAGCCTCTAAATTTTCCCTGTGGAGAGCCACATAGTGCTGCGCCTTTAAGATGGCACTGGTCTCTGCCTTCCACCACCTGCTGGTGAGGACCCTTAGGAGTAAACAACTCCTTATATGGCAGTGGCAGTTGATCTGGCTTGTCTCCGTGTGTGTGGACCTATCTGCTGTTGCCACGTGGCAGACGGGGGTTGGCTAGTCCTAGAGTACTTAAGCCTGGGAGAGCTTTCCCCCGGGGTCGTCAGTTAGAAGATTGTTCAAAGGTCCTGAATAAACTGCTTGGAGAAGAGCTCGTGCCTTGCATCTTCCTTGCTGGTCGAGGGTGGACGTGACATTTCCCCACAAAGAGTGGAGCAGAGTCTGAAGGAAAGGCCACCCAGAGACTGCCCCACCTAGGGATCTATCAGATTGGCAGATACCAAACCCAGACACTATTGCTGATGTCAAGGAGTGCTTGCTGACAGGAGCCTGGTATAGCTGTCCCACAAGAGGCTCTGCCAGAGCCAGACAAATACAAATGTGGATGCACACAGCCAAACATCTGACTGAGAATGGGGACCCCAATGCAATCAACCAACCAGACCACCAAAGCCCCCAGGGACTAAACTACCAACCACAGAGTACACATGGGAGGATCCATGGCTCCAGCAGAGGATTACCTTATCTGGCATCAATGAGAGGGGAGCTCCTTGGTCCTGTGGAGGCTTGATGATTCAGATTAGGGGAATGCTAGGGTGCTGAGGCAGGAGTAGGTGGGCGGGTGGGGAGCACCCTCATTAAGGTAGGGGGTGGGGGAGGGTATGGGAGTTTGTGGAGGGGAAACTGGGAAGGGGGATAACATTTGAAATGTAAATAAATAAAATAACCAACAAAAATATAGAAAAAAGAAATAAACAATTTAAACACAAAAAATAAAAATGTCTTAATATTTTAATTATATAAGTCTTTCACTTCTTCTGTTAGATTTAGTTCAAGATCTATCTATCTATCTATCTATCTATCTATCTATCTATCTATCTTCCTTCCTCCCTCCCCGCCCCCCCCCCCCCCCCCCGCCCGCCCCTCCTTCCTTCCTTCTTTCCTTCCTTTCTTTTTGAGGTTATTATGAATAGGTTTGGTTCCCTGTTTTCTTTCTCAGTGTTTTCTTTCTTCTGGTGCTTTTTGTTTTGTTTTGTGTTAATCTTGCACTGTGCTACTAAGCTGAATGTGTTTTATTTTCTGCAGCAGTTTTCTGTTAGATCCTTTAGGATCTTTTATCCATAGAATCATATCATCTGCAAATAAAGATACTTGAATTATTTTCCTAGTTGTATCTACTTTATCTCTTCTTGTTTTGTTACTCTACCTAAGACTATAAGTACTATATTGAACAGGAGTCAAAAGAATGGGAATCCTTTTCTTGTTTCTGATTTTAGTGGAAATACTTAAAAGATTTTCTTTTTTCAATACTATGTTGGCTTTTAACTTGCATATTGCCTTTATTAATATGAGATATATCCTTTGCATCCTGATTTTATGAAAGTTATTTTCTGCATCTAATAAGATGCATGTGGTTTCTGTCCCTGAGTCTATTTCTGTGACAGATTACATTTACTGATTTAGGTTTACTGAACCACACCTGAATCTCTGAGATAAAACCCACTTGATCATGATGGATGATCTTTTCTCATGGTCTTAAATCCACTTTACAAATATTTTATTGAGAAATTTCATGACTGCGTTCATCAAAGACATTGGCCTATAAGTTTTTGGAACTTTATCTGGTTTTGATATTAAGTTATTAGTAGCTTCATAAAAATAATCTGAAGATGTTCTCTCCATTTCTATTCTATGGGATTATTGGAAGAGTATTGGATTTCTCTGAAGGTCTGGTAGACTTATATTCTGAATCTATCTGTTTCTGGGCTATTTTTTAATAGTTGGGAGATTTTTTTAAAGTATGTTTTATTGGATATTTTATTTATTTACATTTCAGATGTTATCTCCTTTCATGGTTTCACCTCTGGAATCCCCCTATCCCATCCTTTCTTCCCTGCTTCTATGAGGGTACTTACCCACCAACCCACCAACTCCCACCTCCCTAACCTGGTATTCCCCTACACTGGGGTATCAAGCCTTCTGAAAACCAAGGGCCTCTCCTCCCAATGATGTCTGACAAGACAATCCTCTGCTACATATGCAGCTGGAGCCACAGGTTTCTCCATCTGTACTTTGGTTGGTGGTTTAGATCCTGGGAGCTCTGGGGCATCTGGTTGCTTCAGCTCCTTTAGTCCTTCCTCTAACTTTTCCATTGGAGTGCCCATGCTCAGTTCAATGGTTGGCTGTGAGCATCCTACTCTGTATTTGTTAGGCCCTATCAGAGCCTCTCAGGAGACAGCGGTATCAGGCTCCTGTCAGCAAACACTTCTTGGGATCAGCAATACTGTCTGAGTTTGGTGTCTGTATATAGGATGGATCCCCAGGTGGGGCAGTCTTTGGATGGCTTTTCCTTCAGTCTCTGCTCCAAAATTTGTCACTGTATTTCCTTTCTTGAGTGTTCTATTCTCCCTTCTAAGAAGGTTTAAAGCATCCACACTTGGGTCTTCCTTCTTGAGCTTCATGTGGTCTGTGAATTGTATCTAGGGTATTCAGAGCATTTGGGCTAGTATCAACATAGCAGTGAGTGCATTCCATGTGTCTCTAGTGACTGGGTTACCACACTCAGGATGATGTTTTCTAATTCCATCCATTTGCCTAAGAATTTAACGAAGTCATTGTTTTTAATAGCTGAGAAGTACTCCATTGTGTAAATGTACCACATTTTCTATATCCATTCCTCTGTTGACGGACATCTGGGTTCTTTCTAGCTACTGGTATGAAAAATAAGGCTGCTACGGACATATTGGAGCATGTGTTCTTTTTATATGTTGGAGCATCAATTGGGTATATGCCCCAGAATGGTATAGCTGGGTCCTCAGGTAGTAATAGGTCCAATTATCTGAGGAACCACCAGACAGATTTACCCAGTGGTTGTACCAGCTTGCAATTCAACCAATAATGGAGGCGTGTTCCTCTTTTACCACATCCTCGCCATCACCTGCTGTCACCTGAGATTTTGATCTTAGCCATTCTGACTGGGGTGAGGCGGAATCTCAGGGTTGTCTTGATTTAGATTTCCTGATGACTAAGGATGTTGAACATTTCTTTAGGTTCTTGGCCATTCTGTACTACTCAGTTGAGAAATCTCTGATTAGCTCTGTATCCCATTTTTTAATAGGGTTATTTGGTTCTCTGAAGTCTAACTTCTTGAGTTTTTTGTATATAGTAGATATTAGCCCTCTATCAGATGTAGGGTTGGTAAGGATCTTTTCCCAATCTGTGGGTTGCTGTTTTGTCCTACTGACAATGTCCTTTGCCTTACAGAAGCTTTGCAATTTTATGAGGTCCCATTTGTCAATTCTTGATCTAAGAGCATAAGCCATTGGTGTTCTGTTCAGGAAATTGTCCCCTGTGCCCATGTGTTCGAGGCTCTTCCCCACTTTCTCTTCTATTAGTTTCAGTGTATCTGGTTTTATATGGAGATCACTGATCCACTTATACCTCAGCTTTGTACAAGGAGATAAGAATGGATTGATTTGAACTATTCTACATACTGACTTCCAGTTGAACCAGCACCACTTGTTGAAAATGCTGTCTTTTTTCCACTGGATGGTTTTAGTTCCTTTGTCAAAGATCAAATGACCATAGGTGTGTGGGTTCATTTCTCTAACTTCAATTCTGTTCCGCTCATCTACCTGCCTGTCTCTGTACAAACGCCATGCAGTTTTTATCACTGTTGTTCTGTAATACAGCTTGAGGTCAGGGATTGTGATTCCCCCAGAAATTCTTTTATCGTTGAGAATAGTTTTAGCTATCCTGGGTTTTTTGTTATTCCAAATGAATTTGCAAATTGCTCTTTTTATCTCTATGAAGAATTGGTTTGGAATTTTGATGGAGGTTGCATTGAATCTGTAGATGGCTTTTGGCAAGATGGACATTTTTACTATATTAATCCTTCCAATCCATGAGCATGAGAGATCTTTCCATCTTCTGATGCCTTCTTCGATTTTTTTCTTCAGAGACTTGAAGTTCTTGTCATACAGATCTCTTGCTTTGCTAGAGTTAAACCAACTATTTAATATTATTTGTGACTATTGTGAAGGTTGTCATTTCCCTAATTTCTTTCTCAGCCTGTTTATTCTTTGAGTAGAGGAAGGCTACTGATTTGTTTGAGTTATTTTTATATCCAGCCAATTTGCTGAAGTTGTTTATCAGGTTTAGGAGTTCTCTGGTAGAAGTTTTGGGGTCCCTTAAGTAGACTATCATATCACCTTCAAATAGTGCTATTTTGACTTCTTCCTTTCCAATTTGTATCCCTTTGACCTCCTTTTGTTGTCTAATTACTCTGGCTAGGATTCTGAGTACTATATTGAATAGGTAGGGAGAGAGTGGGCAGCCTTGTCTAGTCCCTGATCTTAGTGGGATTACTTCAAGTTTCTCTCCATTTAGTTTGATGTTGGCTACTGGTTTGTGGTATATTGGCTTTTCCTATGTTTAGGTATCGGCCTTGAATTCCTGATCTTTCCAACACTTTTATCATGAAGGAGTGTTGAATTTTGTCAAATGCCTTCTTAGGATTTAATGAAATGATCATGTGTTTTATTTTTCTTTGAGTTTGTTAATATAGTGGATTACATTGATGGATTTCCATGTATTAAAACATCCCTGCATCTCTGGGATGAAGCCTACTTGATCATGATGGCTGATTGTCTTGATGTGTCCTTGGATTAAGTTTGTGAGAATTTTGTTTTGTTTTTTTGAGACAGGGTTTCTCTGTGTAGCCCTGGCTGTCCTGGAACTCACTCTGTAGACCAGGCTGGCCTCGAACTCAGAGATCCGCCTGCATCTGCTCAGCAAGTTTGTGAGAATTTTATTGAGTATTTTTGAATTGATATTCATAAGTGAAATTGGTCTGGAATTCTCTTTCTTGTTGGGTCTTTGTGTGGTTTAGGTATGACTGTAATTGTGCCATCACAGAAAAAATTGGGTAGGTTTCCTTCTATTTCTATTTTGTAGAATATCTTGAAGAGTATTGGTATTAGGACTTCTTTGAAGATCTGATAGAATTCTGCACTAAAACCATCTGTCCATGGGTTTTTTTTTTGGGGGGGGGCAGACTTTTAATGACGTCCTCTATTTCTTTAGGGCTTATGGGACAGTTTATCTGATTCTAGTTTAATTTTGGTACCTGGTATCTGTCTAGAAAATCATCCATTTCATCTAGATTTTCCAATTTTGTTGAGTATAGGCTTTTGTATTAGGATCTAAAAATGTTTTAAATTTCTTCATTTTCTGTTGTTGTCTCCTTTTTCATTTCTGATGTTGTTAATTTGGATACTGTCCTTGTGCCCTCTGGTTAGTCTGGCTAAGAATTTATCTATCTTGTTGATTTTTTTCAAAGAACCAGCTCCTGGTTTTGTTGGTTGTTTATATATTTCTCTTTGCTTCTGAGTTTGATTATTTCCTGCTTCTACTGCTCTTGGGTACATTTACTTCTTTTTGTTCCAGAGTTTTCTGGTGTGCTGTCAAGCTGCTAGTGTATGCTCTCTCCAGTTTCTTTTTGTAGGCATTTAGTGCTATGAGTTGTCCTCTTAGCACTGCTTTCATTGTGTCCCATAAGTTTGGGTATGTTGTGCCTTCATTTTCATAGAATTCTAAAAAGTCTTTAATTTCTTTATTTCTTCCTTGACCAAGTTATCATTGAGCAGAGTGTTGTTCAGCTTCCATGTATATGTGAGCTTTTTATTGTTTTTGTTGTTATTGAAGACGACTAGCCTTAGTCCATGATGATCTGATAGGAAGCATGGGATTATTTCAATTTTCTTGTATCTGTTGAGGCCTCTTTTGTGACCAATTATATGGTAAATTTTGAAGAAGGTACCATGAGGTGCTGAGAAGAAGGTATATTCTTTTGTTTTAGGGTGAAGTGTTCTATAGATATCTGTTAAATCCATTTTGTTCATAACTTCCGTTAGATTCACAGTGTCTCTGTTTAGTTTCTGTTTCCATGATCTGTCGATTGATGAGAGTAGGGTATGCTTTGAGCTTTAGTAATGTTTCCTTTACAAATGTGGGTGCCATTGCATTTGGGATATATTTTCAGAATTGAGAATTCATCTTGGTAGATTTTTCCTTTGATGAGTATGAAGTGTCCTTCCTTATCTTTTTTGATAACTTTCAGTTGAAAGTCAATTTTCTTCGATGTTAGAATGGCTACTCCAGCTTGTTTCTTTGGACCATTTGCTTGGAAATTTTTTGCAGCCTTTTACACCGAGGTAATGTCTGTCTTTGTCACTGAGGTGTGTTTCCTATATCCAGTCTGTTAGTGTATGTCTTTTTAATTGGGAAATTGAGTACTTTGATGTTGAGGTATTAAGGAAGTGACTGTTGCTTCCTGTTATTTTTGTTGTTGGAGACGGAATTCTGTTTGTGTGACTATCTTCTTTTGGGTTTGTTGAAAGATTACTTTTTTTCTTTTTCTGTGGTATAGTTCCCTTGTGTTGGAGTTTTCCATCTATTATCCTTTGTAGGGTTGGATTTGTGGAAAGATATTGTGTAAATCTGTAGGAATTGTCATGGAATATCTTGGTTTCTCCATCTATGTTGAGAGTTTTGCTGGGTATAGTAGCATGGGCTGGCATTTGTGTTCTTTTAGGGTCTGTATGACATCTGCCCA
Source organism: Grammomys surdaster (assembly GCF_004785775.1). NCBI lineage: Eukaryota > Metazoa > Chordata > Mammalia > Rodentia > Muridae > Grammomys > Grammomys surdaster. The sequence goes on along the minus strand of NW_021620070.1, from coordinate 283,239 downwards.
GGAACTTCTGGGTTTTATAATCTCTGGTGAGAAGTCTGGTGTAATTCTTATAGGTCTGCCTTCATATGCTACTTGGCCTTTTTCCCTTACTGCTTTTAACATCCTTTCTTTGTTGTGTGGATCTGATGTTTTGATTATTATGTGACAGGAGGAATCTCTTTTCTGGTCCAGTCTAATTGGGGTTCTGTAGGCTTCTTGTATGTTTATGGTCATCTTTCTATTTAAGTCAGGGAAGTTTTCTTCTATAATTTTGTTGAAGATGTTTACTGGCCCTTTAAGTTAGGAATCTTCACTCTCTTCTATACCTATTATCCTTAGATTTGCTCTTCTCATTGTGTCCTGGATTTCCTGGATGTTTTGGGTTAGGAGCTTTTTGCATTTTCTTTGACAGTTGTGTCAATGTTTTCCATGGTATCTTCTGCACCTGAGCTTCTCTCTTCTATCTCTTATATTCTATTGGTGATGCTGTGTCTATGACTCCTGATCTCTTTCCTAGGTTTTCTATCTCCTGAGTAGTCTCTGGTTGTGATTTTTTTTATTGTTTCTACTTCCGTTTTTAGATCCTGGATAGTTTTCCTTAATTCCTTCACCTGTTTGGTTGTGTTTTCTTGCAATTCTTTAAGGGATTTTTGTGTTTCCTTTTTATGGGCTTCTATCTGTTTACCTGTGGTCTCCTATATTTCTTTAAGGGAGTTATTTATGTCCCTCTTAAAGTCCTCTATCATCATCATGAGAAGTGATTTTATATCTAGATCCTGCTTTTCTGGTGTGATGGGGTATCCAAGACTTGCTATGGTGGGAGAACTGGGTTCTGATGATCCCAGGTAACTTTGGTTTCTGTTGCTTATGTTCTTGTGTTTGCCTTTCAACATCTGATTATCTCTAGTGCTACCTGCATTCACTGTCTCTTACTGGAGCCTGTCTTTCCAGGTATCTTGCTTGTGATAGGCCTGCCTTTTTGAGTGATTTGACTTCCTTTCTTGAAACTTTCAATATCCTTTCTTTATTCTGTGTTCATAATATTTTAACTACAACATGCAATAAGGAGCTCCTTTTCTGGTCTGATCTCTTTGGTGTTCTGTAGGACTCTTGTACCTGAATGGGCATCTCAATCTCTAGGTTTAGGAAATTTTCACCTACTGTCTATGCTTTTGCTATGTATTCTGCTGTGTCCCACAATTCAAAATTCAGGGTTTTTTTGTTGTTGTTTTGTTTGTTTTTTCATAGTATTGCAGAGCTTTCCCATTTTCTGATTTATATGTATGTATAGTGTGTATATGTGTTTTGTCTGCATTTATGCAAATGTACCATGTGTGCTTGTGCTCAGTGAGGCTAAAATATGGCTTTGAAATCCCCAGAACTGCAGTTATAGATGGTTGGAAGCTGGCATATGGATCCTTAGAACCAAACTGCATCCTCTGCAAGAGCAGCAACTACTCTTACCTACTGATCCATCCATCTCTCCAGGCCCTGTTCATTCATTCACACACACACACACACACACACACACACACACACACACACACACACAGTTTCTTTTAATTTTTATTATATTTTAATATAGTATATATATTATATACTATAATATATAATACTATTATAGGACAATTACATCATTTCCTCCCCTCCCTTTCCTTCCTGCAATCCCCACCCCCAAAATCTATGAACTTTTTTCATTTTTCATATGTATATTTCTCTAAATAGATAAATATAACATGCTTAGTCTGTATAATGTTATGTGTATATATGTGTATGTATGTATTATATAAACAGTTGGTGTACTCTTCTGTGGTGACGACTACTTCTCCCACTTTCAGCATTCCTTAGTTGCCTTAGCACTTTGGGTAGGGTTGAAGCCTCCTGGGCTTTTCCTCATACATATTAACATGTCTGTTGTTAACAACAATAGTATTGTTCAGCTCATGTTTAAGTAGTCATGTTGGTGAGACCTTAGGGGTGCAGCTTCTGGCATTACTAAGAGACAGAATCTCACAACAAACTCCCTGTTCCACTAGCTTTTACCTGTTTATTTTTTTTTAAAAAACTGCTCATTGACTTTTACTGAGTGATCTAATTTTTCTACATTCTCCTCCTGCCCTGATTCTTTTTTAGTATTATTCATTTATTTTTTTGCACTCCATATTTTATCCCCCCCATGTCCACATTCCAACTGTATCACATCCCATACCTCCAACCTACCCCCTGTCTTCATGAGGCTGTCCCTACCCCCCAACCCCTACCCCACCTGACTTCTAAACTCCCTGGGGCCTCCAGTCTCTTGAGGGTTAGGTGCATCATCTCTGATTGAACACAGACCCGACTGCCCTGATTCTTTTGTTTTTTACATGATCCATTCTGTTGGTAAGGTTTTCCACAGAGGTCTTTGACTTTTTAAATTTTTATTTCCAACATTGTTTCAGCTTGTCTTTTGTTCACCAACTCTTTTTGTGAAATTATGTTTTTATATCTTATGTTGACTTCTGCATTTCATTCATGTCTTTGTTTTCGTTCTTTTGGAGTATATTCATTTCTTCAAGTTGTTTGAACATAGTTGTAATTATTCTTTTAAGTTCTTTGTCTGGAAGATTTTCCAGGTTGCTTACATTTAGGTGCCATTATATGATTGGCTGTTTGTGGAGGAGACATGCTGTCTTGGTTTTTTTTTTCTTTGTTTTTATAATTTTTTTTCTTTTATGGGACTTGCATATCTTGGGTAGTTTGTTGGTTGCGGTTTTTCCTTTCTTTGTTTATGTCTTTCCTTTTAAACTTCTCTTTCTTCCTTTAGTATAGAAATTTATAATGTTGAGGAGAAGGTTAGAGATGCCTGTAGGCATATTGTTTCTACAGTCTAAGAAGGGTTCAATCTCCCCTCTAGCCCACCACCCATCAGAGATAGTAAAAAAGGGAAGTGGGCTTGTTTAGAAATAGTTCTTTAAGGTGATTTCAATCTTTGTTGCTCTCAGTCCAGTTCACTAGCAAACACCAAATAGGAATCAGCACCTGCAGACCAATCCACTTGGTAGATACCACACATGAATCAGCAAGAGCAATTCAATCCAGAAGAAACTGTGAGGCTCACCAACTGGTCCAAGCCCTCAGAAGTGGCAAGAAGCAGCAGGAACCTCAAGAGAAGTTTTTGGCGAGTTTCTTTCTATGAAGTCACCACAAGTGAAGCTCAGCAATGCAATGTAAGGAAAACCAATACATGTGTGTCATTAGTAAAGACTAGTGAGATGGAATAAAGTGAACCAATGCTCCAGCTCCCACTGTCTGTGGGGTTATATTTATATTCTTTCTAAAAATCATAGGTCTTTTCATGTGTCTGATATAACAAAACATCCTTTCATCTGTGTGCCCCAGCAAAACATCATTGGAAATAACTGACTTTCCAAAGAAACCAGAAGTTTACACTTCAGATGCCCATTTCCCTCTGTGAGGCTTGCAAAAGATGATCTGGAGTGGTATAGGCAGGTCCTAGTAGGCTAAGCCAGATCTTCTTTCTGAAGGAGGTTGTATTGGTTGTATTCATGGAGCAAAATTACTAGGAGGTGGGCATGGTGCAGAAGTCCATGATCCTTGCCTAAAGTGCCTGGATAGTAGGTAGGCCTAAGCAAGGGAGGACTAGTTTTCTTCCCTAGTACAAGAGGTTCCTGGACAATGTGGGTAAGCCTAAGTAGAGAAAGCCTGGTCCCCTTCTTGCTACAGGGGATATGCAGGCTGGGACCCTGGAGCAAAAATTCTAGAAGCTACAGGTAGGTTTGGCACAAGAGGCACCTGGAATATGATTTTCAGGAGGCATAGGAGGGCTTCATTTGGACAAGTGGTATGCAGGCTGAACTCCTAATACAGGAGTTTACCAGGGAGCTAGGCAAGGGAAATAAGGTCTCCCACTTTCTACTGAGAATGTTAATTCTTATGCCTGCAACTAAAGCACTTATGAGGCTAAGGCAGGATAATCATTAGTTTGAGGCCAGTCAGATACATAGTGAATTTAAGGACAGGCAGGGCTATATTATAAGACCTTGTTTCAAAAACAAAATACAAAACAAGGCAAAACAAAGAGTGGTGAAAACAGACAACCTTGCAAAGTTTTTAGCTTAGAGATTATCCTGTTTCAAAATTAAGTATGATGCTAGCTGTAACGAAACAAAACAAAATTAAAAGGGTATTGAAACTGTTTCCAAATCAAGGGGTAAAACTAACTGAAAAGTCCCTATTTTGATAAGAGCCAAACTGTTTTCATAAAAATCATTGGTTTTTAGAATAATACCGCAAAGAAATCCAAGTCTCCTGTATACTTACATGTGAAAAAGAGTGTAGTTTCATCCAGATGAATTGTCTTTGGCTTAATACATAAATCCACACTGGCAGTGTCCAGGCTCCGCTGGTGAGTTTTAGAATTATAGCATGATGCTGAGCGGCAGTGGTCACGAAGCCAGACATAATCAAAGCGCATCACAGTGCTAGCATATTGCAATTCTAGGGAAAAGGTCAGATTTAACATAAATACTTATTTAGGAAAACTAAACACAACAAGTCAAAAATATTCTTTCTAAAAGACTTTTACTAACCAAGTAAGAATAACAAAGGCCGGCCTTTTGTCAGTTATCAAAAATATTATACAATTTCTATGATGGAAATGGTATGATTTGGGTAAATAAAACACTAGGAGTATGAAAAGCTCAGATATATACCTAAATAGGAAAGATCGTACAATGATTTTTGTACTTTCTTTTTTTTTTAGCAATTCTTCGGTTATGTTGAAGTTATAAAAAAAATTAGAATAGAAAGTAAATGGTGTTCCTACATATCAGTTTACTTATTTAAAGCAAAATGAAGTAAAATTTACAAAAGCCACAGAAACTATAATATGTCTAAAAAATAAAATGTAGAAAAGTAATATGAAGAAATCTATAAAACTGTTCTAGAAGACTTGAAGGAAGTCAACATATTGAAATACCATGTTCACAGATAGGAGATTTCAAAGCTAGAAAGAGATAAATTGTTCTAGAAAGTCATGCACAAATTTCATGTAATACAAACCTATATATTAGAGATTTTCACATATTAGTCAAGGTAATTCTAAAACCTGTTGCGGTAAATATCCAACCCAAAAATGACCGGTCAATGAAAACACAACTCAGTAATTATGAGTATATGCTGCACGCCTATGAGACCCTTATAACTTGCTGGTTTTCCAAGCCATGTGTTTGTCCTTCTACCACTTGCTCCTCTGTCATCTTCCTTCTTTGTCATCATCCTCCAGGGCGATTCACAACAAAAAACCCATATTGAAAAATAATAAAGTAACAATTTTGAAAAAGAAGGTATGAGATACCAGCTATAAAAGCACATTATAAAATTATAGTTTTAAATGTATTAGTAGAATAGATCAAGAAAACAGGATGGTATTCCCAACTAGACCAATAAGTACATGGAAATATGGTATATGAAAAAGGTTGACATAACAGCATAAAGAAGATTGACTTCTCTATAAGTGACACTGGAAAGGTTGTCTTTCAGAGAACAGGAAATTCACTGTATCATTTAAAAAGTCAACTTCTGGAGATCATCATCTTGTCTGCTCCTCTGAAGAGCCCACAGACTGAAGGCCTCCCAGGGCACCCAGGGCAACAGGTAAACAGCAGCTGGTAAACCCAAGGAGCATAGCAGATGCAAGACTCATCCCCTCTACTCGAACTCCATCCCCCTTAAAGCATGCACCTTCCACTGAGGCAGATCAGCAGTTTGCCTGCCCCTCTGAATACACCACAGTCTAAAGGTCACCCAGGAGATCTACTGCATCCAGGGCAACAGGTAAGGGACCCTCTTAAATAATCACAGCAGCTGGGAACCCTGAAGAGCCCAGTGGAATTGGGACCCATCTCCTCTGCTTAAACTCTACTTCCCACAGGGGCAGATCATTAGATTGTCTGCCCCCCTGAAGACTCCACAGTCTGAAGGTCTCACAGTAGATCTGCTGCACTCGGGACACCAGACTCCACAGTCTAAAGGCCTCCCAGGTGACCTACTGCACCTAGGGCAACAGGACAAATCATCAGACTGTCTGCCCCTCTGAAGACCTCACAGTCTGAAAAACTTCCAGGAGATCTGCTGCACCCAAGACAACAGACCCCACAGTCTGAAGGCATCAAAGGAGATCTGCTGCATGCAGGGCAACAGATCAGCTACTTATCTGCCCCTCTGAAGACCCAAAAGTCTGAAGGCCTCCCAGGATATCTGCTATAGCCAGGGCCACAGGTCTCCTAGGAGACCTACAGTGACACAATGACACAGGAGGTGGGCTCCAGACAGAGACACCCAGGCCAGTTAACACCAGAGATAATCAGATGGTGAGAGGCACGAGCAAGACCATAAGCAACAGAAGCCAATATACTTTGGCATCATCAGAGCACAGTTCTCCCACCACAGCAAGATGTGAATACACCAACACACCTGAAAACCAGGATGCTGACCTAAAATCCTATCTCACAAAGATAAAAGAGTCCTTTAAGGAGGATATAAATAACTCACTGAAAGAAATACAGGAAAACACAGGTAAACAGGTAGAAGCCCTTAATGAGGAAAAAAATTAATCCTGTAAAGAAAAGGAAAACACAAACAGGGGAAGGGGTTGATCAAAGTTGTCTAAGACCTAAAAATGTAAATAGAAACAATAAAGAAAACACAAATGTAGGCAACCTTGGAAATGAAAAACCAATGAAAGAGGTTGGTAGCTGTAGTAAGATTTTCCCTGTCCAATCTATTTAAATATGAGTGCAGCAGGAGGCCTGTGATTGAACAGGGAAAGGGAGGCATAGCAAAGAGTTGGAGAGAGAGGGACACAAGGGAGAGAAGAGAATCAAGATGGAAGATCAACAGGAGGATTCAGAACCAGCGTGGCTTTAAGTAGCTACAGGTAGTTATGAATATCTTATAGGGTTTTGGGATAACTTGTCTAAATTGTGTGGTTATCTTGTGTATTGAGATTTTATTGATATACAGATCTGATTGGATAACTATAAGCTTTAAGAGTTATGATTTTGGAACTAACAGTCTTCATTTGGAAGTCTAGTTCTATACATTTTCAGAGACATATGGAAGTTAGCTGCAGTTTTCTATGCTGTTATATTAGCAAGAGATAAAGTTGGGGCAGGATCTGGTTTCAAACAGGTGTTAACATATGTGTTATAAGGCTCCTTTAATTGTCAAGTTAAAATTACTCTTGTTTCTTCTACAGTATTTAATGTAAGTTGCATTGATTATATACCTTCTAATTATGTTTGTGTTTTGAAATCAGGCATCTTAGTTATGGAGGTCTATCAACCAGCTTTTGTTTTATTGCCTTGAGTATCATAGAAACTTGGTTTTCTAAAAATAGCTTGCAAGTACTGAAAGAAATTAGTCAGGCTTTAAGCAGAAGCAAGAGGGTAGTGGGCTTGATTATTGCTGGTATAAAAGCTTTAATTACATTAATTGCTAGCACCACTGCTTCTGCAATTGCTTTGACATAAGAAGTTAGGACAGCTATTTTTGTTAATAATTTAGCAAAAAAATGTTACTAATGTGTTGAATATACAAGAGGATTTAGATAGGCATTTGGAACAACAGATTGATGCTCTTTATCCTATTCAAATTATTGGAAAGAGGTTCAGAGTGTGGAAGTCAGGAAGTGCATGCTGATAAGAGCCTGATATGGATATCTCCTCAGAGGTCTTCAAGAGTCTGACATACTCAGAGGCAGATGCTCACAACTAGCCATTGAACTGATCATGGGGTTCTCAATAGAGGAGTTAGAGTGAAGACTGAAGGAGAGCTGAAAGGATTTGCAGCACCATGAGGAGAGCAACAATACCAACCAACCACAGCTCCCAGGGTCTAAACCACCAGCCTGGGAGCACTTAGGGAGGGATCCAGCGCTTCAGTTGAATATGTAAGAGTGGAGGGCCCTGCTGGGCATAGGTG
>NW_021620070.1:248536-275174 GCF_004785775.1 Grammomys surdaster | reverse complement strand
AGTGGGGGGGTAGATAGAGGTTACATCCACAGAGAAGAAGGAGGAGGGGTGAGGGGATTGGGGGTTCCTGGGAGGGTGGGGGATGGGGTAAGGGGACAACATAGGAAATGTAAATAAAACATCCAATAAAAATTTAAAAAAAAGGGTAGGGAGCCATCTTGAGTGTCATGCCAAATACCACTGGATTCATGTTAGTTCTAAAATTTACAGTGGTAGTCATTATAATTACGAAGAAGTTTAAAGACACTTGGCATAATTCTAACACCTCTCTGGATGTTTTAACTTTACATAGGGAGCTTATGAATTTAAAGAATGCTGCTCTGCTGAGCATTGATGTGGTAGATACTGCTGATAAGATTATTCATTGCCTGAGGTCAGTATTTCTATTTTGGTCAAGGTTCAAGAATGGCCTATATAGCTTGATCATACTAGCCCTTTTTGTCCTGGGAATACTTTTATTCCTGCCCATCATGTTAAAGCTTGTCTTGAACAACATCAACATGTTGGCAGCCAAAGTACATGGCTTGAACCTCAAAATAGACCCCCAGACAGAGTTATTAAATTAACAGGCTGACAAACCAAGGATGAGTAAGATTCTGCACAGACCTTTACCAACCTAAGACAGAAGGGCATTGCTTTTGATAATGTATATTCCACAATGGGTAAGGAAGGTATTCTTAATAGAATGAGCTAAGACAGGCTCAGTCTTGTTAATGAAATAAAAAAGGGGGAGAGGTAGAGCGCTTTGGGGACTGCTTGACAAGAATCTGACATTGGCCAAGGACAAGGAAATGGACTGTTCGGCAGGAATATGACATTGGCCAAGAACAAGGAAGTAGGCTTCAGGCAGGAATCTGATATTAGAACAAAGAAGTAATTTCAGGCAGGAATCTAAATCTTAGGCTAGAAAAAGAAGTACTTTCAGATAGGAATCTAAATTTTAGGCTAGAACAAGCAAGTAGGCTTCGGACATGAAAATGACTTTGGGCTAGGACTGGGAAGTTGTCTCAGATATTTTTGTCATCCTGATAAGCCTTTAGAAACAGTAATCACAGGAGTGTTCACAGAATTGTGTTTAATGCCTTGTTTGTTCTTTGACTGTTTGTGTTTATTGTCTTGCTTGTTCCTTGACTATTTGCATCTATTGTATTGTTAGACTCTCAACCTAGAACTGACCTTAATACTTGCATGTAATTAAGATGGTATAAAAGCAAAAAGGAGGAGGGGGGATAGGATATGAGGTTCGAGGAAGGAGAAATGGGGAAAGGGGATGACATCTGAAATGTGAATAAATAAAATATCTAATAAAAAAAGGAAAAAAAATTAAAAGTTATGATTCTACTGGGTTACTGAGTATTGTGATATGAAACTGCGAGGTTGGCAGTAGGCAGAGGCAGCAACCAGATATAATAAATCTAATTAGAACAGAAAGTGAGGAATAGCTCTGAACTTGTCAGTATAGGAGACAATTTCCCGAACAGAACACCAATGGTTCAGGCAATAAGATCAACAATTGATGAATGGGATCTCAGGGAACTGAAAAGCTTCTGTAAGTCAAAGGACACTGTCATTAGAACAAAACAACAGCCAAATATTGTGAAAAGATTTTAACCAACCTTACATCTGACAAAGGGATAATATCTAAAATATTTAAAGAAATCAAGAAGTTAGATACCAACAAACCAAATAACTCATTGAAAAATGGGGTATAGAACTAAATAGAATTCTCATCAAAGGAATCTCAAATCTCAAGTCTTAAAAGCACTTGAAGAAATGTTCAATGTTCTTAGTCATCAGGGAAATGGAAAACAAAATGACACTAAGATTCCACCTTATAACTAGCAGAATGGGTCAGAATGGCTAAGATTAAAAACTCAGGTGACAGCAGATGCTGGTGAGGATGTGGAGAAAGAGGAACACTCCTCCATTGTTGGTGGGATTGCAAGTTGATACAACGATTTTGGAAATCAGTCTGGTGGTTCCTCAGAAAATTGAACATAGTGCTACCTGAGGACCCAGCTATACTACTCCTGGGCATATACCCAGAAGATGCTCCAACATATAACAAGGACACATGCTCCACTATGTTCATAGCAGCCTTATTTATAATAGCCAGAAGCTGGAAAGAAGCCAGATGTCCTTCAACAGAGGAATGGATACAGAAAATATGGTACATTTACACAATGGACTATTACTCAGCTATTAAAAACAATGACTTCATGAAATTCTTAGGCAGATGGATGGAAGTAGAAAGAACACCCATGGTATGTACTCACTGATAAATGGATATTAGCTTAAATGCTTGGACTATCCAAGACACAATTCACAGACCACATGAAGTTCAAGAAGAAGGAAGACCAAAGTGTGGGTGCTTCGGTTCTTCTTATGAAGGGGAACAAAATACTCATGGGAGGAAATACAGAGACAAAGTGTGGAGCAGAGACTGACGGAAAGGCCATGCAAAGACTGCTCCACCTGGGCATCTATCCCATATACAGTCACCAAACCTAGACACTATTATGGCTGCCAAGAAGTGAATGGTGACAGGAGCCTGATATAGCTGTCTCCTAAGAGGCTCTGCCAAAGACTGATAAATACAGAGGCATATGCTTGCAGCCAACCATTGGCCTGAGCACAGGGTCCCAATGGGGTCCCAAATGGAAGAGTTAGAGAAAGGACTGAAGGAGTTGAAGGGGTTTGCAACCCCATAGGAAGAACAACAATATCAACTAACCAGACTCCCCTAGACCTCCCAGGGATTAAACCACCAACCAAGGAATACACATGGAGGGTTCCATGGCTCCAGCTGCATATTTAGCAGAGGATGGCCTTGTTGGGCATCAATGGGAGGAGAGGTCCTTGGTCCTGTGGAGGCTAGATGTCCCAGTGAAGGGGAATTTGAGGGTGGGGAAGTTGGAGTGGGTGGGTGGGGTAACACCCTTATAGAAGCAGTGGAGGGGGGATTGGATGGGGGCTTCAGGGGGAATTGGGAAAGGGATAACATTTGAAATGTCAATAAAGAAAATATCAAATAAAAAAATGAAAAAAATTGATAAATTTAAAAATCTGAAAAAAGATGAAAGAAAGAAAGCATCTTCTCCAAATGGTGCTGGTCTAACTGGATGTCTACATGTAGAAGAATGAAAATAGATCCATATTTATCACTCTGCATGAAACTCAGGTCCATCTGGATCAAGGATCTCAATATAAAACTGGAACAAGAGAGAGAACTGGGATAAGGGAGGAACCCAAGAATCAGTGGAGGTGTCCTCAGCTGTGACACTGAGGATATGGAGCCTGAAGCGGCCACCTCCTGTAGCAGGCAAGAACCCCAGTTGAACAAAATGGACACCAACCCACCCACACAACTTTCAACTCCAAATGTATCCTGTCTACAAGAAATGCAGGCACAGAGATGGAGCAGAGACTGAGCGAATGGCCAATCAATAACTAGTCCAACTTGAGATCCATCCCATGAGCAAGCACCAATCTCTGACACTATAAATGATACTCTTATGTTTGCAGACAGGAGTCTAGCATGGCTTTACTATGAGAGGCTCCACCCAGCAGCTGACTCAGACAGATATAGATAGCCAAACAGTGAATGGAGCTTGGGGACTCCTATGGGAGAATAGGAGGAAGGATTGCAGGCCCAGGAGGGGATAGAAACTCCATAGGAAGACCAGCAGTCAACTAACCTGGTCCCTTGGGGCTCTCAGAGTCTGAACCACCAACTAAAGAACATACACAGGCTGGAACTAGACCTCTCCACACATATGTAGCAGATGTGCATTTTGGTCTTCATGTGGTCCCAAACAACTGGAGCGGGGGCTATCCCAAAAGTTCTTGCCTGTATCTGGGATATGGTCTTCTTGCTGGGCTGCCTTTTCTGGCCTCAGTGGGAGAGGAAGTGCTTAGCCTTGCAGAGACTTGAAGTGCCAGGGTGAAGGGATACCTTAGGGGGTCCCCACCTGCTATAAGGAGAAAGGAAGGGGGGAAGAGAGAAAGCATTGTGGGAGGGGGTGGTCAGGAGGGGGGCAGCGAGTGGGATGTAAAATGAATGAGCAAAAAAGTAATTTAAAAATACTCTAAAAAATTAACTGCAAAAAAAAATCAAGAAAAATTTTCTTTTTATATTACTTCTCAAAATAAAATAAAATACTTAGTAATGAATTTAAACAACAATGTAGCACTGGTATATTCAAAACTACAAAGCATTGATGAAAGAAACTTGATAAGACAGAATAAATGTATTACTGGAAGATCAACAGTCACTGCACATAAAATTAAGCTTAAAAAGATATGATTTCGATCTCTATACAGAGAGGCTGACTTCAAAACAATGTAGAGGGATATGTGATGATGGAAACCAGGATAGAAGTGATACAAGGAAACAAAGAAACAAGCCAAAAAGTGCTGGCAACTAAGAGAACATTAAGAAGAGTTACCAAAGTATACAATCACAAGGACATGCTGCATGTGGCAAAACATGTTTTTCCATAGAGGCACAAAGTCTGTAGTAAACTCATTCCTATCCACTATACCTAGGAGGGGCAAGAAAGCAAATTCCAAGAACAAACTGCATACTTTGGAAGAAACTGAGGCTATAAGACTCTTGTATTCTCGGAGTTTTCTCACAAACACTCAGAATTGACACTTTGAAATTCCTCCAGGAACCTTAGGAATCAATACAAGGGGTAAAGCTATGTCTACCCTTCACCTTGTAATACCGTCTAAGGTTGTAATATTCCTGGTCTATATGCTTTAAACACCTTCCTGTGGATATTGTGGCTTTCTTTTTTTGACTGATACAGGGTAAGGGGTTTGGCTGGAGAACTATAGAGTTATCCCTAAGTTGGGATTTTAATGTTGTCTGGTGTTTTGTTATTCTTGTGATTTCTACAATAGTTTTGGAGATAAGTCTCCAGATACCATTCCAACTCTACTGGAAACATGATCAGACTACAGAAAATTTTTTGTTGTACAGCAAAATGAACATATTTAATGCTATTGAGCTGTATATTTAAATGGTTGATAGGGTATATTTTATGTCATCTATTTTTACCACAATTAAAAAAATATTTCCTCACACATCTCTTACCCAAATGATCTTCATGTTGGTGCCAAGTACAATCCACAGATTTGGAAGCTGTATGGCACCAATAGATGGATAATGAAAATAAACTTTTAAAGTTGGACAGATGAAGACCTTGAGCTATGTCTCCTCTCTTCATCAAGTTCTGGAGCCTGCTTTGTTGGTACAACAACTTATGGTACCACATCCTAGAATACAAGAGAGAGTAGAGTAATGATATAACAAGTACAACAACTTATGGTACCACATCCTAGAATACAAGAGAGAGTAGAGTAATGATATAACAATGAGGCCATAGGAACACTGAAAAACAACAGGTTTAATGATCTCAATTAGACAAACCAGATAGAAAATTTATTTTAAAAGTTATTAGTTTGTTATATGGAAAGAGAGAGAGAAAGCCATGTGTATTAGTCAGGGATATCTAGAGTCACAGAACTTATGGAATGACTATCTGTCTGTCTGTCTGTCTATCTATCTATCTATCTATTCCTTCTTTCTTGTCTTCATATAGGATTCCAGTAGAAGGTGTGGCCCAGACCTAGATTGGAGGTGTGTCTTCCTTTCTCAAAGGTCCAGAGTAGAAGTGGATTCACCTACTTCAAATCAAACAGAATATCTCTCACAGATAATCACATTTCTGGATTGTTGTCCATTCCAGATATAGTCAAGTTCATAACCAAGAATAGCTGTCACATCATATAACCAAGAGAAGTCTATATGGCTATTGATGTGAACCTATTTAGTGATCTGACAAATATGTACTAAAGTTACTAAACACAAAATGCTAGTTTTGAGTGGACTTCTGTATATTCATATACACATATATTTACATGTTTGTTTGATAGTACGGACTGAATTTTATGCTGATATGGAGACTCAAAAGAATTTAGTGATTTTTTTTAACATTCTGACATAAAAGGCTATGCAGCTCGTGACTAAAGTTAAATTTCTTAAGCTTTTGTGGGTAAGAGCAAAAAGAAGAATGATGAAGGGCCTCTACTGATTTAGTTACGGCTTATATTTATTTCCTTCACTGTTCTCATTTTTTACCTTGCTTCAAAGAGGTATTATGTATGATGAGTCCCATAAATGAGGAATGGAACATCATACACATACACACACACACACGCACACACACATATATTGTGTGTGTGTGAATATATATGAATATATATGTATATACGTGTGTATATATATATGTATGTATATGTTGAAAACATAAACAAGGAATACAGATGAAGTTAATATGTGATCTCTGAAGAGTTAAATATTTTCTGTCTCTTTAAAAAAAAATTCTAACTCATAGTCTAATGCTCAATTTTTACTCAAATATATCGCACAACATAAAATTCACTCTTAAGCAGTTGTAAATTCATTCACTCTTATTTTACCCAACAGATATTAATATATTTGAGATATATACATTTAATGACCTAGGAGACATACTTTTAGACATGCTTGCGAGGACATTTCCAGAAAGGTTTAATTGAAGAGAAAGTACTCACACTAAACTTGGGCTGGATACCCAGACTGAATAAAAGGAAAAGAAAGAGAAAGCCTGATGAGCACCAGAATTCATCTCTGCTTGCTTATTTCTGCCACCAAAGCTATAGATGCTTCTGTTGCTGGGCCTTCCCTATCATGATGGGATATATCACCTTAAACCATTAGCCAAAATAAATCTTTCCTTTTAAAAGTTGTTTTGTCAGATATTTTGTCACAGTGAGAAAAGTAACCAATACAAAATGGATTATTATTTGGATTATTTACAAAATGGGAAATTTTGCCCCCTTTCCATTTCTCTCATTGGTTTTTCATTATATAATGTCTTCTGCCTTGTGATGACAGAACAATAAGACCTTCACCAGATACGCCTCTTCTATCTTAGACTTAGGAGCCCTCACAACTTTTACTAAATTAATTCCTAAATAGTTTTTGAGATACTATGAGAGAATTTAGGAATTTAACTTTGTAGTTGTTAGTATACATAAAACACAACAGATTTTTGTATTTTGACCTTGCTACAATCATTTTTTTTGTACCAGTAACTATTTTGGAGATTTCTTAGGATTTCCTATATGAGGAATAACAACTATGAACAATAACAGATTTATATCTTCCATTCTAAACTTTGTAACTTGTATTTTGGCTTCTTATATTATTCAACAATTATATATATTAGATTTACGTATTTATTTTATGTGCATGAATATTCTACCTGCATGAATGTATGTGTAACATGGGAGATATGTAAGGCATATGTTTACCAGGTATTTTATCAAATTTTCGTTGATTTTACAAAATAAATTATTAAGTGTTATCACTCTAGTTCTATTAAAAACTTATGCAGAATATTGGTAATGTTTCTTCCTTAGTTTTTTTTGAGATTTTATTTATTTTGATTGTATATGTATTGGTATTTTATCTGTATGTATTTTTGTGTTCACATGTATGCAGCATCCATAGTGGCCCAAAGAGGGCATCAAATCCTATAGGTCTGAAGTAGATGACTGTGAGCTGCCATGTGGGTCTTCTGAAAGGGAAGCCAGTGCTATTAAATCACTGATCTATCTCTTCAGCACCCATATTTCTTCCTTCAATGTTTAGCAGAATTTACTAGAGAATCCAAAGGGAGTCTGTGGTTTTCTTTGTGGATAATTTTTTTTTCTTTCTGGGACTCTGAATCTGCATTAGAATTTTTGTTTGCTATTAATATTTCTTTTATATTCCATTTTCTTCAACTTTGTTACCATTTTTCATATTTTTTCTATTATTCAATTTTGATAGTTTCTATTTATTAGGTCCTCTTTGTTTCTATCCAGTATGCAAGTAATGTGAAGCAAGTAAGCTTTCATTTAATGTAGTTCCTTTCTGAGTTTTAGTATTTATACTTGGTCCTACAATTTTCTTTAAATTTTTAAAAATTATTTATTTATTTATTTATTTATTTAGAACTCCAGATTTTATTCCCCTCCTGGTCCACCCTCCAACTGTTCCACATTCCACACCTCCTCCCCACTCCCCTATCTCCACGAGGATGTCCCTACCCCTACCCCCACCCCACCAGACCTCTAAACTCCCTGGGGCCTCCAGTCTCTTGAGTATTAGGTGCATCTTCTCTGACTAAACCCAGACCCGGCAGTCCTCTGCTGTATATGTTGTAGGGGGCCTCATATCCACTGGTGTATGCTGCCTGATTGGTGGTCCAGTATCTGAGATCTCAGGGGTCCAGGTTAATTGAGACTGCTGATCCTCCTCCTCAGCTTCTTCCAGCTTTCCCCTAATTCAACGACAGGAGTCAGCAGCTTCTGTCCATTGGTTGGGTGCAAATATCTGCATCTGACTCTTTCAGCTGCTTGTTGGGTCTTTCAGGAGGGCAGTCATGATAGGTCCCTTTTTGTAAGGGTTCCATAGCCTCAGTAATAGTGTCAGGCCTTGGGATCTCTCCTTGAGCTGGATCCCACTTTGAGCCTGTCACTGGACCTTCTTTTCCTCAGGCTCCTCTCCATTTCCATCCCTTCAGTTCTTTCAAACAGGAACAATTATGGGTCAGAGTTTTGACTGTGGGATGGGAACCCCATCCCTCACTTGATGCCCTGTCTTTCTGCTGTAGGTGGGCTCTACAAATTCCCTCTCCCCAATGTAGGGCATTTGATCTAAGGTCCCTCCCTTTGAGTCCTGAGAGTCTCTCACCTCCCAGGTCTCTGGTACATTCTGTAGGGTCCCCCCCTTCCGCCTCCTACCTCCCGAGGTTGCATGTTTCCATTCTTTCTGCTGGCCCTCAGGTATTTTAGTCCTGTTCCCCCACCCCAATACAAGATCATATTCCCCTCTCTGTCCCCCCCCCAATTCCTTTTCCCTCCCAGGTCCCTCCTCCCCCATTTGTGGTTGCTTTCTTATCTCAAGGGTGGGCGTGGTGGCATGGCAACTTTCATCTCAGCATTCAGGAGGCAGGGTCAAGTTTCACCAAAGAAGAAATATTAACTGATGACATACTATTTTATTTCATATTTTTGTTTTTCTTAATTTTCAGTTTTACATTTTAATTAATGATTGTGTTTTAACTTTTAACTTGACTGAGTGGGCTTTTAAGACTTATTTTTCAGCACTTATTTTATAGTATTTTCTCCATTTCCTCTCATACCTCTAACATATGCTTTCCCTCTCATTCTTACTGTATCTCCTCATTTGCCCTTTACTCATTCTTTCTTCTTTTTATTTAATTATTAGGATCTATAGCTGATCTTTTACTACTTTGTGGGTTCTTTTTCCCACCCTTTATCTCACCCCCCAGACCCCAGTTTCACATCCTATCAGTAGATAGGAGAGAAAGGAGAGAGCAGAGAGAGTGGAGAGAGAGAGAGAGAGAGAGAGAGAGAGAGAGAGAGAGAGAGAGAGGGAGAGAGAGAGAGAGAGAGAGAAAGAGAGAAAGAGAGAGATCTGATCTAATTTCTTTCTTCTTCTTTTTGTTTCTTCTTTGACCACAGCTACTAACAAGCTGCAAACAATCCCCTTGAACAACCAACAACCACTCTCCGGAGCCCTAGCATTTATATACCCTCTGAAAAGTTCCCACACTTCCAAACATCACACAATTACAGAAACTATCTGCAGCTAGCAAAACCATACCCCTGCTAGAGCATGAGACAAATCATAGTCACCTGTGGCAAAGCAGCCCCATATCCCACATCTGGGATTAAAACAAAAACATATAATATTTCTATGTTTTTAAAAGAAAACAAACTTCCAAAATTCTTACTACAAAAACCCTTTACTTTAAAAAGTCTTAAAACTACATATATCTTAGAAGTATCCTGGCTTCTCTACTTTTGATTCATACTGGTTATATAAGTGAACTACACAAATGTTTTATTACATTTAAATATTGAAATTGTTGTTAAATAATTGTGATAATATTATCTGCTTCCCCATGCTGAATAGTGGTGGGTATCATAAGCAAAACAATAAAGAATAATAGAGAAAAGAAATGAAACTGGAGGATACACCCATCTTAACAGATGTGCAAAATATCAAAGAAACACAAAAGGATTTGGAATAAGACAAGCCTCTAGAGTACCTCAAGAACTGAAAGTGAAGATAATGAAATAGCAGAAATGCCAGAAAATATTTCAGAATATTACTATTAAAAAATATTTAGTTAGGGGCTGACTAGTTAGTTCAGTAGTTAATATATCTCAGTAGGACCAGGATTGGAGTAACAGAACATATATGACAGCTCACAATCATCTGTGATTCCAGTTCTACGGATCTTATACCCTCTTCTGGCCTCTGTACATGCATGCCACTGCATGTACACAGTGCACAGACATACAAGCAGGCAAAACACACACATAAAATAAAAACAAGGGCCTAAACCTTCTACCAGGGCAGAATATCAGCTTGTCTGCTCCTCTAAAGACCCCACAGTCTGAAGGCCTCTCAGGAGTTCTGCTGCATACTGGGCAATAGATAAGGGACTCTCCCAAACACTGAGGAGCCCAGCAGACTTGGGACCCATCACCCCCCCCCAAAATCTCTCCCCCCAATAATTACACTTCCCTTTAGTCCTGTGCCTTCCAACAGTGTATATCACCAGCTTGTCTACTCCTCTAAAGACCCCACAGTCTGAAGGCCTCCAAGAAGATCTGTTACACACAGGCCAACAGATCAGCAGCTTCTCTGCCTCTCTGAAGATCCACAGTCTAAAGGCCTCACAGGAGGTCTGCTATAGCCAGGACCACAAGTCTCCTAGGAGACCTACAGCAGCTCAGGGATACAGGAGGCAGACTCCAGGCAGAGACACCTAAATCAGATAACACCAGAGATAAGCAGATGGTGAGAGGCAAGCAACAGAAGCCAATATACATTGGCATCATCAGAACACAGTTCTCCTACCACAGTAAGACTTGGATACACCAACACACCTGAAAATCAGAAAGATGACCTAAAATCTTATCTCATGAAGATAATAGAGTCCTTTAAGGAGGATATAAATACCTCACTGAAAGAAATACAGGAAAACACAGGTAAACAGGTATAAGCCCTTAAAGAGGAAACAAATAAATCCCTTAAATACAGGCAAACACAATAAAACAGGTGAAAAGATTGAACAGATCAGTCCAAGACCTAAAAGTGGGAATAGAAACTATAAAGAAAACACAAATGGAGGAAACACTGGAATTGAAAAAACTAGGACAGAGGTCAGGAATCACAAATGTAAGAATCACCAACAGAACACAAGAGATAGAAGAGAGAATCTCAGGTGTAGAAGATACCTAAGAAGATATTGACACAAAGGTCAAAGAAAATACAAAACATAAAATACGCCTAACCCAACACATCCAGGAAATCCAGGACACAATGAAAAGACCAAACCTAAGAATGATAGGAATAGAGGAGAGCAAAGATTCCTAGCTCAAAGGACCTGAAAATGTCTTCAACAAAATCATAGAAGAAAACTTCCCCAACCTAAAGAAAGAGTTGGCCATAAATGTACAACAAGCCTACAGAACTTCAAAGAGATTGGACCAGAAAAGAAAATCCTCTTGTCACATAATAATCAAAATACTAAATGCACAGAACAAAGAAAGGATATTAAAAGTTGTAAGGGGAAAAGTCCAAGTAACATATGAAGGCAGACCTATCAGAATTATACCAGACTTCTCAGCAGACAGAAAAAGCCAGAAGAGCCTGGACAGAGGTCATGAAGATGCTAAGAGAACACAAAAGCCAACCTAGGCTACTATACCCTGAAAGACTCTCAACAACATATATGGAGAAACCAAAATATTTGATGACAAAAACAAATTAAGGATACTAGAAGAAAAACTCCAACACAAGGAGGGTACCTACACCAAATAAAAAACAAAAAATTAATCATCTGACAACAAAAACAAAAGGAGAGAATCACATGCACATAATACCACCTATAACAACAAACATAACAGGACCTAACAATCATCTGTTTTAATATCTCAACATCAATGGACACAATTCACCAATCAAAAGAAATAAGCAAACAAACTGGATATGCAAGCAGGGTCCATACTTTTGCTGCATACAAGAAACACATCTCATTGACAAAGTTACTATCTCAGAGTAAAAGGCTGAAAAAAAGTCTTTCAAGCAAATGGTCTCAAGAAAAATGTGGGAGTTGCCATTCTAATATCCAATAAAATAGACTTTCAACCAAAAGTTATCAAGAGATAACTTCATACTCATCAAAAGAAAAATTCACCAAGATGAACTCGCAAGGGCAACCCAAATTCATAAAAGAAACATTACTAAAACTCAAAGTACACATTGAATCCCACCCTAAAATCGTGGGAGACTTCAACACCCCACTCTGTTTCTATGATCTCTTTCCCCATTTCCCTTCCCTAGAAACCACCTATCCCATCCCCCTCATTTTTGTTTTTATACCATTTTAATTACAGGCAAGTATTAAGGTCAGTTCTAGGTTTGAGGAACTAGCAGTACAATAGATACAAATAGTCAAGGAACAAGCAAGACAATAAACACAAATAGTCAAAGAACAAGCAAGGCAATAAACAATTCCATAAACACTCCCATGATCACTGTTTCTAAGGGCTTATCAGGATGACCAAAATATCTGAGCCAACTTCCCTGTCCTAGCCCAAAGTCTTTTTCATGTCTGAAGCCTATTCCCTTGTTCTAGCCTAATATTTACACTCCTGCCAGAAATTAGTTCTTTTTTCTAGTCTAATGTCAGATTCCTGCCTGAAGCCCACTTCCTTGTCCTTGGCCAATGTCATATTCCTGCCAAGCAGCCCATTTCCAAGTCCTTGGTCCACTGTTGTGGATGCCAGGAAGTGCATGCTGACAGGAGCCTGATATACCTGTCTCCTGAGATGCTCAGCCAAAGCCTGACATATATAGAGGCAGATGCTCACAGCTAACCATTGAACTGATCACTGGGTCCCCAATGGAGGAGTTAGAGAAAAGACTGAAGGGGGCTTGCTGCCCCATGGGGAGAGTGACAATACCAATCAACCAGAGTTCTCAGGGTCTAAACAGCTACTCTGGGAACACACATGGAGGGACCCATGCCTCCAGCTGTATATGTAGTAGAGGATGACCTTGTTGGGCATCAGTGGGAGAGGAGATCCCCCAGGAAGGCTGGATGCCCCAGTAGGGGTGGGAATTCGAGGGCGGGGAAGTGGGAGTGTGTGGATGTGTGGGGGCACACTCTCATAGAAATAGGAGGAGGGAGGATGGGATAAGGGGTTTCTGGGGGGGGGGATGGGGAAAGGGGATAACATCTGAAATGTAGATAAAATATCCAATAATTAAAAAAACAAAAACAAAAGAAAAGAAAACAAAAGACATCCTGAGTTTTGTAGGCAAATGGATGAAACTAGAAAATATCATCCTGAGTGAGGTAACTGAAACCCAGAAGGACATGTATAGTATGTATTCACTAATAAGTGGATATTAGCAGAATACCCAGGATACAATCCACAGAACTCGAGAAGGCTAACAAGCTGCAGGGCCCAAGTGAAGATGCTTCAATCCCACTTGGGAGGGAGAAGAAAGCAATCATAGGAGGCAAAGGGAGGGAGGGATCTGGGTGAGAGGGATGGGGGAGGGGAAAATGAAATCATGATCAGGTATTGGGGTGGGGGGACAGGACTGGAGCCCTGAGAGCCAGCAGAATGAATAGAAATATGCAACCTCAGAGAGGTAGACAGTGGGGGGTACCCTCTAGAATGTACCAGAGACCTGGGAGGTGAAGACTCTCAGGACTCAGAGGGAGGGACGTTAGAGGAAATGCCCATCAGTGGAAAGAGGGAACTTGTAGAGTCCACCTCCAGTAGAAAGACAGGGCATCAAGTGGAGGAATGGGGTTGCCATCCCCCAGTCAAAAACTCTGACCCAGAATTGATCCTATCTAAAAGAACTGCAGTGACAAAAATGGAGAAGAAACTGAGGGAAAGGAGGTCCAGTGACCAGCCCAACTTGGGATCCATCTCAACGGGAGGCTCCAAGGTCTAACACTATTAATGATGCTATGGTGTGCTTACAGACAGGAGCCTAGCTAGCATGGCTGTCCTCTGAGAGACCCAGCAAGCAGCTGACTGAGACAGATGCAGATACACCCAACCAATAGACTGAAGTCTGGGATTCCTGTGGCTGAATTAGGGAAAGGCTAGAAGAAGCTGAGGAGGAGGATAACACCATAGGAAGACCAGCAGTCTAAACTAACCCAGACCCCCAAGATCTCTCAGACACTGAGCCACCAATCATATACTAGCTGGTCCAAGGCCCCTGATATGTACACAGCAGAGGACTGCCTGGTCTGGCCTCAGCGAGAAGACACACCTAACCCTGGAGATACTTGAGGCCTCAGGGAATGGGGAGTTCTGGTGGGGTGGGGGTGGGGTGGGGACACTATGTAGTAGAGACAGGCCTCAGCCTCAACACAAGTCAGCTGGAGGGCCCTAGACCAACAGGAACACTTGGTTGTGCCTCTCTTGTAGAAGTGATCACCTATGGATGCTATTTCTATAAACAAGCCAAGCTTAGCCTCCACCACTGTCTGTTGAGTCCTTTTTATATTCCCTCTAATATCACGTGTCCTCCATGGGTCTTGTCTCAGCACGTGTCTTCTCTCAACATGTTTGTCTGTCTCAGCTGACATCACTCTGCCAATCAGCCCAACAAGAAATTATAACACACTACCTGAAGTTTTTCGTTGTATTTCTCTCTATGGAGTCCCGACAATGAAGCTCAACTACACAATGTAAGGTGAACCAATACATGTGTGTCGTTAATGAAGAGTCCTTCATCACGTGTCCTTTCACATGTTTGTTTTAGCAGAACATATTTTATCCTGTGTGTTCTTCAGCAAAATGTTCCTTTATGAATCAGTCTTAGCCTTTTACCTGTGTCCACTTTAGGAAAACACTCCTTCACGTGCCCCAACAAAAGACCATCCAAAACCAACTGACTTTCCAAAGAGCACTTAATTTCCACATCATGAGGAAAACCACTTCATACTCATTAAATTAAAAATGCACCAAGATGATGTCTCAGTTCTGAATATCTATGCCCCAAATGCAAGGGCATCCACATTCATAAAAGAAACATTACTAAAGCTTAATTCACAGATTGAAACCCACACGTTAAATAGTAGAAGACTCCAGCACTCCACTCTCACCAATAGACAGGTCATCCCAACAGAACGTAAACAGAGAAATAATAAAATGAACAGATGTTATGATGCAAATGGACTTAACAGATATCTACAGAATATTTCACCCAAGCACAAAAGAATATACCTTTTTCTCAGCACTTTATTGAACCTTCTCCAAATTGACCATATACTTGGGCACAAAGCAAATCAAAGTTCCTATATCTTATCAGACCACCATGGATTAAAGCTGTATTTCAACAACAACAACAACAACAACAGAAACAACAGAAAGCCTACAAATAAATGGAAACTGGAAAACTCTTTACTGAATGACCACTGGGTCAAGGAAGAAATAAAGAAATTAAATACTATCTAGAATTCAAGGGAAAATGAAGACACAGTATACCCAAACTTATGGGGCATAATGAAAGCAATGATAAGAGAAAAGTTCATATCATTAAGTGTTTTCTTAAAGAAATTAGAGAGTTCTCATACTAGTAGCTTAGTAGCAAATCTGAAAGCTCTAGAACAAAAAGAAGCAATCACATGCAAGAGGAGTAGAAGGCAGGAAATAAATTCAGCTGAAATCAATAAATATAAACAAAGAGAACAATACAAAAAATCAACAAAACCAAAAATCTTATTCTTTGAGAAAATCAACAAGATAGACAAACCCTTAGACAAACTATCTAAAAGGCAGAAAGTCAGTATACAAAATTTAAAACATCAGAAATAAAAGGGGGACATATCAAACACAGACAAAATCCAAAGAATCAAATCTTACTTCAAAAGCCTGTACTCAACAAAATTGTAAAATATAAAGGAAACAGACAATTTCCTCAACAGATATCACTCATCAAAGTTAAATCAAGATCAGATAAAAAATTAAATAGACCTATAACTCCTAAGGAAATAGAAGCACTCATTAAGTCTCCCAACCAAAAGAGCCCACCATGAACAGATGGTTTTATTGCAAAATTATATCAGACTTTCAAAGAAGAGCTGAGAACAATACTCCTCAAATTATTTCACAAAATAAGTACAGAAGAAACATTGCCTAATTCATTTTATGAGGCCCTGATACCCAAACCACACAGACTCAACAAAGAAAGAAAATTTTTCTCATGAACATTGATGAAAAATAATAAAATACTCACAACCTAATCCAAGAATACATCAAAAAAAAATCATCCGGGGCTGGAGAGATGGCTCAGTGGTTAAGAGCACTGACTGCTCTTCCAGAGGTCCTGAGTTCAAATCCCAGCAACCACATGGTGGCTCACAACTATCCGTAATGAGATTCGATGCCCTCTTCTGGTGTGTCTGAAGACAGCTACAGTGTACTTATAAATAAAGTAAATAAATCTAAAAAAAAAAATCATCCACCATAACCAGGTGGACTTCATCCCAGAGATGTAGGGATGGTTCAACATATAAGAATCTGTCAAATATAATCCATTATATAAAAAACTGAAAGAAAAAAAGCATAGGACTTTTTCATTAGATACTGAAAAAGCCTGACAAAATCCAACAACCCTTTATGACAAAAGTCTTGGAAAGATTAAGGATACAAGGTACATATCTAAGCATAATAAAGGGAACACAGAGCAAGCTAACATCAAATTAAATGAAGAGAAACTTAAAGCAATCCTACTGACCTAGTTAGGTTTTATTGTGAAGAGACACCATGACCAAGGCAACTTTTCTAAAAGAAAACATTTAATTGGGGCAGGCTTACAGGTGCAGAGGTTCAGTTCATTATCATCATGGAAGGAAGCATGATATCATGCAGGCCAACATGGTGCTCCAGGAGGCAAGAGTTCTCTATCTTGATCTGAAGGCAGCCAGGAGAAGACTGGCTTCCACAGGCAGCCAGTCAGAAGTTCTCTTCTGCACTGGGCAGAGGCTGAGCATAGGATCTCAAAGCCCACTCCCACAGTGACACAATTCCTCCAACAAGGCTACACCTCCAAATTGTGCCACTTCCCATGGGCCAAACATATTTTTTTAAATCAGATTTTTAAAAAATATTTATTTATTTATTATATATGAATACACTGTTGCTGTCTTCAGAGACACCAGAAGAGGGCATCAGATCTCATTACAGATGGTTATGAGCCACCATGTGGTTGCTGGGATTTGAACTCAGGACCTCTGGAAGTGCAGTCAGTGCTCTTATCCACTGAGCCATCTCTCCAGCCCAGGGCCAAACATATTTAAACCATCATAACCACTAAGATCACGGGCAAGACAAGGCTGCCCAGTCTCTCCATGTCTATTCAACATAGTACTTGAAGTTTTAGCTATAGCAATAAACCAATTAAAGGAAACCAAGGGAATACAAATTGGAAAGGAAGAAGTCAAAGTATGGCTATTTGCAGATGATATGACAGTATATATAAGTGACCCCAAAAATTCTACCAGGGATTTTACCAGCTGATAAACACCTTCAGTGAGGTGGCTGAATACAAAATTAACTCAAAAAATACCAGTAGCCCTCCTATATACAAACAATAAATGGCCTGAGAAAAAAAATCATGGAAAAAAATTCCATTCACAGTAGCCACAAATAATATAAAATATTTTGGTGTAATTCTAACCAAGCAAGTGAAAGATCTGTATGGCACGAACTTCAAGACTTTGAAGAAAGAAAATGAATAAGATATCAGAAGATGGTAGGCTCTCCCATGCTTATGTATTGGTAGGATTAACATAGTAAAAACGTCCATCTTACTAAAACCAATATACAGATTCAATGAGATTCTCATCTGAAAGTAGAAATTTAAGGGTTCTTTTAAAAGTTGGTTAGATGGTGTTTTGCTGGGGCAAACGGGAAAAACAATTTAGCTGAAGTGGACACAGGTAAAAGGATGTTCTCCTAAAACAAGAATGTGAAGGGTTGAGTGATGAAGGATTCTCTGCTAACAACACAAATGTATTGGTCTGCCTTACATTTCGGAGTTGAGCTACATTTCTTGGGACTCCATAGAAAGAACCGCACCAAAAACTTTCTAGTAGTGTGCTATGGTTTCTTGGTGTTTTCTCAGACTTGGGCTGATTGACAGAGATATGTCAACAAGACATGTGTTGAGGCAAGACACATGCAAGACATGTAATGTTTGGAGGGTATAAATAGGACTGGACCAATGGAGGTTGAGCTAGGCTTGCTTATAGAGCTAGCTGTATAACACCTGTGGGTCTTGTGTCTTTGCCAATCTTTGCTTCTCTGAGAGAGGCACAAATGAGAACTTCTGGCATTCCTCATGATTCCTCTTGCTGACTTGTGCTGAGGCTGAGGCCTGACTGTCTCTTGTCGGGCTGTAGACATCTTGGATTGGCACGGGCCTGGAACCCCGAGACTGCAGGTATTTTGCCACACCCCCAGAACCCAGGGCCCTGACACGCAGTCTCATCTCCATTTAACCTGTACAGTCAGTCACGTAAGACACAGGTAGAGGGCATGACTAACAGACCTCTGCCTGGAGAGATTTACATATTAATGAGTTATCTAAAGGCCGGGGGCCATAGTTAATTAAGTTATCCTCTCCCTAGTCCCTCCTCTTTCCCACTCCTCATATAAGAGAGCTCCTCCTGGCATTTGGTGGGAGGGCACACATCCACATTCAGATCCAAATTTCCTGTCATGGATAATAAAGCTACTCCTTGGAAACCCACTCCACGTGTCTTCTGGAACCTTGGATTTTCTCGAATACGTGTGAACCTCCGCCACGGGAAAAGCCTCAAGGACAGGCATGCTGCCGCCAGGGGCCCGCCCTGGTCTGTGGGTCTCCTACACTGCTGTGTCCCCACAGGCCACCTCTGTCAGTGCTCCAGGACTCTACCGTTGCAGCAGTCCTCGGGCGGCCTGAGCCACGCCCCCTCGCACCCTGCGCGTGTATGTTTTTTCTCACAGTCTCTGTTAGGTCATGTCACCACTATTGCTAACCCAACTTTACCAAACTAGACTACCGATATATCTGTAAAGTGTTTACAAATTGATCAAGTTGCTGCTATTAACCTAAGAACTAAACTGCCAATTTCCAGAAAACACATATGATAGTTGTTCCAAAGAACCTTTCGAAACAGGTCCATTTCCCCCATATCCATTCTTTCCCAAGACCTCTGGTGGGTGGTGGGCTAAAAGAGAGGTTCAAACATTTAAGAAATATCGTTAAACATACATTCTAAAAAATTAAAGTTACACCCATAAAAATTCCAACACAATTCTTTACAGATCTTGAAAGAGCAATATTCAACTTCAAATGGAAAATCAAAAGATCCAGGATAGCTAAAACAATCCTGAACAATAAAAGAACTTACAGAGGTATCACCATCCTTGACTTCAAACTGTACTATAGAGTAATAGTAATAAAAACATCATGGTATTGGCATAAAAACAGACAGGTGGATCAATGAAATCAAATTAAAGATCCATAAATAAATTCACATACCTATGGACATCTGATTTTTGATAAAGAAGCCAGAAATGTAAAGTGGAAAAAAAAGAAAGCATCTTCAAGAAATGGTGCTGGACTAACTAGGTGCCTGCATGTACAAGACTTCAAATAGATCCATATTTATCACCCTGCACAAAACTCAAGTCCAAATGGATTAAAGACCTCTATATAAAACCAGATGTACTGAACCTGATAGAAGAGAAAGTAGGAAACGACCTTGAATAAATTGGCACAAGAGAAAAATTCTTAAACAGAGCACTAACCTGTTGGGGTGATCTTTTTATATTCTGAGAAGGTGTAGCTCTATATTTTAAATTGTTAACTCTGTATTGACAGAGAGTGAAATGCTGGTAGGATCTTGGTACTGTTGGCCTCATATTTTGTAAATATTCCCCTTTTCTCACTAGCCTAGACATAATC
The DNA here is from genome assembly GCF_004785775.1 of Grammomys surdaster. Classification (NCBI taxonomy): domain Eukaryota; kingdom Metazoa; phylum Chordata; class Mammalia; order Rodentia; family Muridae; genus Grammomys; species Grammomys surdaster. Next base: position 255,043 of record NW_021620070.1, on the reverse strand, counting down.
TAGAATTATATCTGATTGACTATAATAAAGACTTGACAGCCAATGGCTAGGCAGGAAGTGGACAGCAGAACTTCTGAGAGACAGAGAGACAGATACACAGAGAGAGACAGATACAAAGGGAAATGCTGGGAGAAGAAATATGATATGGGAAATTTGCCAGTGGACACAGAGGTGAATGGACAGACCAAGGCAGAGCAGAGAGGTAGATGTAGCCACATGGTAGATACAGTGCCAGGATTAGTTGGGTTAAACTGGACAGGTAACTGATGGGGACTGGTTCTAATGCTTTGATTTAATTGGGAATCTGCGTGCCCAAATGCTCAAGGTCTTTGTTCCTAGTTGGTTTTTGATTCATCAATAAAGATGCCAGTGGCTAATAGCTGGGCAAAGGGAAACAGAGTGGGACCCTTAGATTTGTGCAGGCTAGGGCACAGGAGAGAGGAACAGACAGAGAATCACCATGATGTGGTGAGAGATGGATCAGATTTAGAGCTGCAGGAGTGACAGCCAACAAGCCACAAAAGAATTCACGTAAGTGGCCACTAGCCACTCCCCTGATTGCACCTGGGGTAGCAGGTGGAGGATCAGAACTGCCTAGCCTTGAGCTAGTCACAGCATATTAAAATTAACTGACGTGTGTGTGTGTGTGTGTGTGTGTGAGTGTGAGTGTGTGTGTGTGTGTGCACACACACACACCTTTCATTCTTGGATCCAAAGAGTTCCTGGGCAGGTGGCTGGAAGCCTGTGACCTGCTGGGAGCCAAAGAAGGGTAGCAAAACTACTGCTACCAGAGACTGTCCTAGCTAAAGGACTAACCTTTAAAATACTAAAAAGCCTCTGTGTTGTTATTTATACCTCTGGTGGGTCTGGGAAAGTACCGCTGCACTTGGTGTACCAATGTGGGGCAGAAAGCCAGGCATAGAAGCCATAGTAGTGGTGGGGCAGCAATGATATCCTATGACAGTGCACTGCTCTGTGGCGGCAGGCTTGCTGCTCCATGAGTGGGGCAGCTAAAGTCTTACTGGCCCCACAAGACAGTGAACAGCAAGGCAGGACTGGCCATTCTCATACTGTCAGCTGCTGAGGGCATCACAACCTCTTTAAGTTTTAGCCCACATGGCAAAGAATGGTTGCAGGTAGCGGAAGCTAGGCACAGACTGAGAAGCTTGTAGTGGACCCCTGGCCTCCATAAGGACTGAAGACTGAGAATCTCCAGAAGATAAGAGTTTATAAAAACCTAGGTACAAAAATAAATATAAGATTTGAAAATGGTAAAAGGGAAATAAGTAAAAATGTTTGGTAATATGCTTAGGTGCTAAAGAAAAGAGAGGACAGAGATGTAATACTAGGTTACAAGTGATAGAACAAAAATTAGAGGATCCTGTGGAGTGCAGCATGGGTATTCTGTATTTTATAAATATAAACCATGCACGTCCTTTTGGGTCTGGGTTACCTCACTCAGGATATTTTCCAGTTCCATCCATTTACCTGCAAAACTCATGATGTTCTTGTTTTTAATAGCTGAATAGTATTCCATTATGTAAATGAGCCACATTTTCTGTATCCATTCTTTGGTTGAGGGACATCTGGATTGTTTCTAGCTTCTGGGTATTATGAATAAGGCTGCAATGAACATAGTGGAGCACATGTCCTTGTGGTATGGTGGAACATCTTTTTGGTATAAACCTGGGAGTGGTATAGCTGGGTCTTGAGGTAGAACTATTGCCACTTTCCTGAGAAACCCCCAAATTCATTTCCAAAGTGGTTGTACAAAGTTTGCACTGCCACCAGCATCCATATCCACATCCTTGCCAACATGTGCTATCTCTTGAATTTTTGATAATAGCCATTCTGGTGGGTGTAAGATGGAACCTTGAAGCTGTTTTGAGTTGCATTTCCCTGATGACTAAGGATGTTGAACATTTAAGTGCTTCTCGGCCATTGGAGATTCCTCTTGAGAATTCTCTGTTTAGCCCCAGTTTTTAATTGGGTTATTTAGGATGTTATTGTCTAACTTCTTGAGGTTTGTTGTAAATTTTAGATATTTCCCTGCTGTCAGATGTAGGGTTGGTGAAGAACCTTTTCCAATTGGTAGGCTACCGTTCTGTCCTATTGATAGTTTCCTTTGCCTTACAGAAGCTTCACAGACCCCCAAAAGCTAACTAAACAAGAAGGAAGGCACAAGTGAGGATGCTTGAATTTTACTTAGAATGGGGAATAAAATAGCCATAAGAGGCAGATGGAGGGAGGGAATTGGGTGGGAGAGGGGATGGGGGAAAGAATGATTGGCTTTAGGTTCATGGGGAAGAACAAGAGAGATGGACAGATGGCTATGAGAATGCATGAAAATCTGCAACTGACGGGGGTGGGGAGGTGGGGCCATCTCTAGTACGAGATAGAGAACTGTGATAAGGGAAGCACTCAAGAAACAATAAGGGTGATCTTAGTTGTGACTCACAGTAGTAAGGGATATGGAACCTAAAAAGACCACCTCCTGTAGCAGGCAAGAAACCCAGTAGAGCAATGGAGGCACCAACCCACTCACAAAACTTTTGACCCTAAATGTATCCTGTCTCCAAGAAATGCAGGCATGGGGGCAGGGGATGCAGCAGAGACTGAGCAAATGGCCAATCAATGGTTGTCCCAAATTGAGACCCATCCCATGGACAAGCACCAATCCCTAACACTATTAATGATACTCCGTTATGCCTGCAGACAGGAGCATATTGTCCTCTGAGAGGCTCCACCCAGCAGCTGACTCAGATATATACAGACACCTACAACCAAACAGGAGATGAAGCTTGGGGACTGTTATGGATGAATAGGAAGGATTATAAGCCCCAAAGGGAACAGGATCTCCATAGGAAGACCAACAGAATCAACTAACCTGGCCCTTAGGGCTCTCAGGGTCTGAACCACCAACCAAAGAACATAGATGGGATGGACCTAGGCCTCCCCACATATATGTAGCAGATGTGCAGCTTGGTCTTCATGTGGGTTCCAAACAATTGGAGTGGGGTGTATCCCAAAAGCTGTTGCCTGTAGTGAGATATATTCTACTAGCTTGACTGCCTTGCCTAGTAGAAGCCTCTAGCCTTGTAGAGACTTGAAGTCCCGGGGTGGGGGTATACCCAGGAGGCCCCTTCCCACTCAGAAGAGAAGGGGATAATGGGTGAAAGATTGTGTGTGTATTGGGGAGGTAACCAGGAGGGGGTAGTGAGCAGGATATAAAATGAATAAGTAAAATAAGTAAATAAATAAGAATTAGAGGGAAATTTAAATCAGAATATAGAGTTTTCTCAAGCTAAGTCAGAAAATCCAGTCTGAAGCGTACAGCACCAGCTTATAATAAGATCAAAAGGTGGCAGTTCAAGCCCATTAGAAAATCCACAAAGATTTTTTCCAGTTAGAGTAAGAAGTAGCTCCAGATGAGAGAAATCCACAAGGTCATGAATAATTTGGGTGGTAGCCCATAGAGATGCTAGATCTAAAAATACTTGAAGAAGCAGTAATGGCTTATGACATACATTATCCTTATATAAAAGAGATGCTTAATAACTAGGCCACACAAATTTGTATAAATCCAAAAGATTGGAAAGATTTGATGTCAGCTATCTTAAAACTTGGCCCTCAACCACAATGGCTAACATGGTGGAGAGATGAGGCTCCAGTTATGGAGGAATGTAATCAGACTAGAGGCATTAATATTGTCAAGGACAAATTGCTAGGTGAAAGTCAATATGCTGAATTAAGAGTACAGATTCTGTTTAATGATGCCATCATATAGTAGCTTTAAATTCTTGGGACAAGGTTGAACAACAGGGAAAATTATCTGAATCATTTACAAAGATAACCCAGGATTCAGAAGACTCTTTCACTGACTTTTTACAAAGATTAACTTCAGTTCTAAATAGAGCAATATCAGAGCTAGATGCTAGAGAAATCTTAATTGAATTTTTACCTTCTGAGAATGCTAACTGCTGAATGCAAAAAGGCCATTAGACCTTTACAATTTGATTAACACTACTGCAGATATTAGATCTAATGCTTACAACTCAGTTGTGACTGGACAGGCAATTGCAAAAGGTATGAGAACTCAGAATGTCTGAGTGAAAGAAGTGGACAGGGTTTATAAATGTAAACCATCCAGAGATATTCAAGGCAACTCCTTACTGTGGGAAAACTGCCTAAGGGGTTTTGCTCAGGCCCTGAAAAAAACAACATGAAGCATTCATTCCTGTTGGCCAAGAAGAAACTGTTCTAGAGAACTACAATTTTAAAAAAAGTATAAAGCCTGAAAGGACAAACAGTACTGCTCAAAACTTAACTATTTAACAGAGATAGAGCAGCTCCAATAGCTAAAATGAGATTCTGAAGATACAAGAAAACAGGTATTTTGGCAAACTGATACACATGATAAGAGACCAAAGTTGAAATTACAATGAGATGGAATTGAGATTGATGGCCTAGTGGATACTGGAGCATATGTAACAATAATTTCACAAGATTCCTGGAATCCAGCTTGGCCAATTCAAAAGGTATCTACATAGCTCCTAGAGATTAGGACATTGTCTCAGGTAAAACAAACTCTAAAACAGATTAAATGTATAGGAAGAGAAGGCCAGGTAGGAAGGTTAAGACCATATGTGGCAGATATAGCCATGAATCTATGGGGAAGAGATCTATTGCAGCAATAGGAAGCACAGATTAGCATTCCTCCAACTTCAGAGATAAGCCATAAAATAGGAGATATTCTGGATAAAGGTACTGAAAAATGTTATCACAAACTTACAAACTGTTAAGGCTGTTCATAAGCAGTGCAAAAATTGGTTCTCCAAATTTATAGGGCAGGTTACTGCTGATAGAGTACCAACTGCCCTACTATTAAAATGGTTAACTGATAAACATTTTGAGTAGAGCAGTGAGCCTTAAATAAACAACAGTCACAGGCACTAGAACAGCTCCTTCAAGAGCATCTGGATCCTCAACATATAAAAGAGTCCACCAGCCCTTCAAATTCTATATTTGTAATTTAAAAAGAAATCTGGAAAATGGAGGATGCAGACAGATCTGAGAGCAATTAAAGTAATCATCCCATAGATTCCTTACAACTGGATTCCCTTTAACTTCTTTGTTATCCAAGGCATGGCCTATTATAGTGATTGATTTAAAAGATTGCTTTTGTTCAATGTTCCTTGAGAAACAAGATAAAGATTTGCTTTCACCTTGTCCACATTAACCAATGAAAAACCAACTAAGAGGTACCAACAGAGGGTCTTGCCACAAGGAATGTTAAACAGTCCCATCTTGTGTCAATATTTTGTACAACAGCTATTATAAATAATTAATAAACAGTTTCTTCAATCTATAATTTATCATATATGGATGATATCTTGTTGGCAGATTCAGATGGAGATACCTGAGAAAAAATGTTTTCTGAAGTAAAGTGAATTTTGCCTTGTTGTAGATTGCAAATTACTCCTAAAAATACACAGAAGAGATTCTTTTAATTACCTAGGATATAAGATCTTTTTTATAAGTTCGGCTTATAAAGTGACGAATTATAAACTCTTAATGATTTTCAAAAATTACTTGGAGATATTCATTGGCTACAGCCCACAACTGAATTAATTACTCAAGAACTAAGTAATTTATTTCAAACCTTACAAAGTGATTCCGGCTTAAATAGTCCAAGAAAATGATCAGCTAAAACTGAAAGAGAATTGGCTCTAGTAGCAAAAAGGACACACATGTGGATCGATTGGTTGTATCCAAAGCTTGATTGTATTTTAGTTATTTTGTCTTCTCCCACAGGAATTCTTATGCAGAGAGAAGATACTATCTTACAATGGATATTTTTAGCACATAAATAGAGCAAAAAATTAAAAACCTATATGGAAAAGTTTTCTGACTTGATTGTGAAAGGGAAAATAAGACTTTGTCAATTAGCAGGAACACAGCAAGCAGAGACTCTAGTGCCTTTTCTAATGTTGAAATTATCTCATTATGAGTAATCAATGAGGACTGGCAAAGAGCTTGCAGTAAGTAATTTGGGGGGGGGGGGGGGAGAAATCAATAACAAATACCCTAAGAGCAAGTAACTTCAGTTTATAAAAAGAGCTAATTGGATTCTTCCTCATATAGTGAGAGTAACACCAATTTCTAAAGCTCCTACCTTTTATACAGATGGCAATAAATCTTGAATGGCAGGTTATAAGTCAGGAAATATAAAAAGTAGTTCAGAGACCATATGCTTCAGTTCAAAATTCAGAACTACAAGCTATTCTCATGGTTCTGTTAGACTTTCCAGAACCTCTAAATATGGTTCATGACTCTCAATATGCAGAAAGAGTTGTTTTGCATATAGAAACTGCTAAATATATTCCAGAATATTCAGAATTAGCTTTGTTATTTACATGTCTACAATAGGTAATTTGAAACAGAGATCATCCATTTTATTTATATATATATATATATATATATATATATATATATATATATATATAT
>NW_021620070.1:206103-248526 GCF_004785775.1 Grammomys surdaster | reverse complement strand
TATATATATATATATATATATATATATATATATATATATATATATATTTTTTTTTATTTTTTTTTTTTCTATACTCAATCTCATATAGGTTCGTTAGGAATATTGGCATTAGGAAATAAGGAGTTGATCAATTGTTAATAGGAAATGTATTAGAAGCTTAAATTTTTCATAAAAGGCATCATGTAAACAGTAAAGGTTTAAATAAAAGATTTTCTATAATCTGGTAACAAGCCAAGGAAATTATTGAAATTTGTCCCACTTGTTGTTTGTATAATAAAGTTCCACTTCCTGTTAGAAGTAACCCTAAAGGTAACCAAAGAAATGAAATTTGGCAGATTGATGTGTTTTAGTTTTCAGAGTTTAAAAAATTAACATACATCATACAATTTATACCTAATCAGGATTCCAATGGGCTTCTGCCTTGAATTATGAAAAAGCTGACTCTTTACATATTTATTAGAAATGATGGCTATCGGGCTGGGCAGTGGTGGCGCACGCCTTTAATCCCAGCACTTGGGAGGCAGAGGCAGGCGGATTTCTGAGTTCGAGGCCACCCTGGTCTACCGAGTGAGTTCCAGGACAGCCAGGGCTACACAGAGAAACCCTGTCTTGAAAAACCAAAAAAAAAAAAAAAAGAAATGATGGCTATCTTAGGGACCCCCATACAGATTAAAACTGACAATGCTCTGGCATATGTATCCAGTAAAATGTAACAAATCTTTAAATATTATAACATAAAACAAGTCACAGTTATGCCTTACAATCTTACAGGTCAAGTGATGGGAGCTGACTCCTAGCCAAAAGTGGCTATCATCTTTACAGCCATCTCGAGCCATATACCCTGACAAGAGACTTGTTTTCAACAGCCTGCAATAGCTGAGCACACTCTGATAAACATCTTGTTACACTGTTTAGTGCCCCCAGTTGCAAGGTGCTCCTGGTATCCATGGCTACAAGGCATGTGATGTAGTGGCTTCAGTTGAGCTTGTCCATGAGGGCAAGTCACATGGTAAAGGGTATAAATACCCAAGATTTCCTTTCTATGTGTGGAAGGTGTGAGGAGACTGAAAGAGTGAGGAGAATATAGAAGAGGGGAATAAAGAAGAGACTTGAAGAGACTCCACCAGACTCTGTCTTGTATCTATCTTTTGCGTCTCTCGCCCCTTTTTCGCCCTTCCTCCATCCCCACTCTCTCTCTTGCTAGACCCTGACCTGCAGACCCGAACAGCAGAACCTGCCAGCCTTTACAAAGTAACAGAACTGGCCGTTACAAAAGAAACGGCCGTTACAGTCAAGCGATTGTGGAAAGATCTAATCACACTTTAAAGAAATGCTCATAAAACAAAAGGGAAATATAAGGTCTCCCAGCAATAGATTAAATAGTGCTTTATTGACTTTAAATTTTTTAAACGTCAAAGAGACAAGTAGCACTATTGCTGAAAATCACTGGATTTTAGAAAGTACTGATGAATTAAATCATTCTACATACTTTAAGGATGGATTAATCTCAAAATGGAAGTCAGGAAATCTCTTGCTATTGGGGAGAGGATTGCTCTTGTTTCAACAGGAAGAGAAAAGCTGTGGATCCTTTCAAAGTTAATTAAGATTTTGTTTGTCCAAGGGAGACCTCCGGAAAATCTTGTTTGCTGATATGGATGAATAGAGCCAGGAAAACAACAAAACAGGTGACACAAATGCCAATTCACTTATGCAGGAACAGCTCAGAAACCTGCTGAGACACAAATGTCTCTACAGAAGCCTATGAATCTTTTTGGCTACCTAGTCCTCACAATTTATTATTACATGCTATCTTTTCATATGGCATGGATAAAGAATTATTTTACAGTTTAGCTACGCAGTAAAAATGGACATACAAAGTTGACAGATGCCTTCTACCTACTCAAGCATAGAGCAGAGAATCATTAAGTTGTGCTTACTGTACTTTCCATAGATGTGTTACTGCAGAAATGTACATGCAATATTACCTTTAAAAGATTGTGTGTTTTCAGAACAAAAGGACCATACACCAATGAAGACCAAGCGAGTAGTCTGGGTGATCCAGCCTGACAGACTGCCTCAATTTCTGTTTCCTCAAAAATTGCATTCAGGACAACTTAAAGTGCCTGGCTTCAGATGGTTCAACCTCACAGAATGCTTCAGCCAGGACTTCATTTAAGCCTTCCACTTTCCTATCACACAGAGACTGCACAGCAAGTCAAACACCCAGCTTTCCCAGGACTTGATCAATTTTCCAATTTCTAAAAATGGAAATAGAATCAATAAAGAAATCACAAAGGGAGACAACCCTGGAGATATAAAACCTAGGAAAGAGATCAGGAGTCATAGAAGCAAGCAGCACCAACAGAATACAAGAAATAGAAGAGAGAATCTCAAGTGCAGAAGATACCATAGAAAACATTGATACAACAGCCAAAGAAAATGCAAAATGCAAAAAGCTCCTAACCCAAAACATCCAGGAAATCCAGGACACAATGAGAAGACCAAACCTAAGAATAATAAGCATATAAGAGAGCAAAGATTCCCAACTCAAAGGACCAGTAAATAACTTTAACAAAATTATAGAAGAAAACTTCCCTAACCTAAATAAAGACATGCCCACCTTGACCTCATGAAGGCTGTATGCCCCAGGGGGTGGGAATTTTGAGGGTGGGGAGGTGGGAGTGGGGGGGTGTAGATAGAGGTTACATCCACAGAGAAGAAGGAGGAGGGGCGAGGGGATTGGGGGTTCCGAGGGGGTGGTGGGGGATGGGGTAAGGGGACAACATAGGAAATGTAAATAAATCATCCAATAAAAAAAAAATAAATAAATAAAGACATGCCCACAAACATACAAGCCCAGAGAACTCCAAATAGACTGGACCAGAAAAAAATATCTCCCGTCACATAATAATCAAAACATCAAATGCAAAAAATAAAGAGAGAATATTAAAAGTAGTAAGGGAAAAAGGTCAAGTAACATATAAAGGCAGACCTATCAGAATTACACAAGACTTCTCACCAGAGACTCTAAAAGCCAGAAGTTCCTGGGCAGATGTCATACAGACCCTAAGGAAAACACAAATGTCAGTCCAGACTACTATATCCAGCAAAACTCTCAATTAACATAGATGGAGAAACCAAGATATTCCATGGCAAAACCAAATTTACACAATGTCTTTCTACAAATCCAGCCCTATAAATGTTAATAGATGGAAAACTCCTACACAAGGAAAGAAACTACACCATAGAAAAAGCAAGAAAGTAATCTTCTTTCAACAAACCTAAAAGAAGATAACTATACAAACATAATTCCAATTCTAACAATAAAAATAACAGGAAGTAACAATCACTACTCCTTAATATCTCTTAGCATCAACAGACTCATTTCCCTACAAAAAGACATAGACTAACATACCGGATACATAAACAGGACCCAGTATTTTGCTGCATACAGGAAACATAAGTGTCAAAGATAGACACTACCTCAGTGTAAAAGGATGGAAAACAATTTTCCAAGCAAATGGTCCCAAGAAACAAGCTGGAGTAGCCATTCTAATTTCCAATAAAATCAAATTTCAACCAAGTTATCAAAAAAAAAAAGATAAGGAAGGAGAGCTTATACTCATGAAAGGAAAATCCACCAAGATGAACTCTCAATTCTGAACATCTAGGCTCCAAATGTAAGGGCACCCACATTCATAAAAGAAACTTTACTAAAGCTCAAAGCATACATTGCATCTCACACAATAATAGTGGGGGATTTCAACACCCCACTCTCAGAAATGGACAGATCATGGAAACAGAAACTAAACAGAGACACAGTAAAGCTAACAAAAGTTTTGGACCAAATGGATTTAACATATATCTATAGAACATTTCATCCTAAAACAAAATATACCTTTTTCTCAGCACCTCATGGTATCTTCTCCAAAATAGACCATATAATCTGTCACAAAACAGCCCTCAACAGATACAAGAAGATTTAAATAATCCCATGCATCCTATCAGATCACCATAGACTAAGGTTGGTCTTCAATACAACAAAAGCAACAGAAAGCCCACATATACATGGAAGCTGAACAACGCTCTACTTCAATGATAACTTGGTCAAAGAAGAAATAAATTAAAGACTTTTGAGAATTTAATGAAAATGATGGCACAACATACCCAAACTTATGGGACACAATGAAAGCAGTGATAAGAAAAAAAACTAGCTCTGAGAGCCTCTGAAAAGAAATTGGAGAGAGCATACACTACCAGCTTAACAGCACACATGAAAGCTCTAGAACAAAAAGAAGCAAACATACCCAGAAGGAGTAGACAGCAGGAAATAATCAAACTCAGGGCTGAAATCAACCAAGTAGAAACAAAGAGAACTATACAAAGACTCAACAAAACCAGGAACCAGTTCTTTGAGAACATCTTTCTTTCCTTCATTCCTTCCTTCCTTCCTTCCTTCTTCCCTTCTTTCTTTTGTTACTTCTTTCTTTCTTTTTTTTTATCAAATATAGTCTAACAGAAGTCAAACTGAAAAAGGAAACTTCAGTTGAGAAAATGTCTCCATTTGATTGTCTAGTAGGCAAAAGATCATTGAGTATTTTCTTGACTGATGATTTACTATTGCAAGTGCCATCCCTGAACAGCTGGAATAAGAAATCAGTCTGTACAAGATAGTAATTGTATTCCTTAATGACCTCTTCTTCAGTGCCTGCCTCCAAGTCATGTTTGATTTCCTGTCCTGACTACCATTCATAATGTACTATAAGATACAAGATGAAATAAACCTTTTCCTCTCCAAAAAAAAACTTGCATTAAAAACTAGAAAATCTAGAAGAAATTGATACATTACTAAACACACATGAACTACCAAAATTAAATCAAGAAGATATAAAATATTAAACAGACCCCTAACAAGAAATAACAGTATTGTTGAGACAATAACAAACCAAGACCAAATAGATTTACTGTTAAATTCTACGAAACCTTTAAAGAGCTAACACCAATATTTCTCAATTTTTTCTATAAAATAGAGGAAAGGAATGCTACCACATTCATTCCATAAACTTGGATTAATGATATAAAAATTAAAGATACAACAAAAAGAAAACCTAAATCAAATGAATATAGATGCAAAATTTTCAATAAAATATAAGCTGAATTAAAAATACATTAAGAAGATCACACACCATGTTCATCCACAGATGTGCAAATCACTTGAGTTATAGTAACAAAAACAGCAAGCATGTCACAGACAGGAGAAACAGAGAGGCTATGTAGTGGAAACAAATAGGACTAGAAATAAATCCACCTAATGTTTCTTGTGGAAAAATGAATGGAAACGAAGATAATCATGCTAGACAAAATACAGCAGACTCAAAAATAGTGCATGTTTCTCTTACTTTTATATATACATACAAATATACACATGGATACACATAGAGATACTGACGCATAGGAACATATATACACATGACAGGAAGGTAGAAGGGGAACTAAGAAGTGGGACAGGAAGAGGCCTAAAAGCAATAGGGAGGAAAAACATGATAGGGTATTTTGGAGAAAACCAAAATAGTCTATGTTTTCATTCAGATGGTAACTCTAGATTTAAATATTAGGGGCTAGCAGTGATGTTCAAGTGTTGTGGGGGTGAATAAGAGTAAGATACAATGACTGTATTATGAAAATCCAATAATGAAACATTAATTTTTTGCTTACTAAAAAAGTTAAACCTCTAAAGTGAACACACAAACTATATAGCTGCATATCACAATCATTTGCTTCAGTATTTTAAATTCAGATATTGAATCATACTATGTGCTCCTAAAATGATGACCAGATAAAGCCAATGTGGTATATATACTAGAGTATTTTCGGTCAAACAGAAGGATAAAATCCTGTCATTTGAAGTAAAATGGGTAAAACTAAACACATGTTCTCCCTCTTATATGAACGCTAATCATATTGAATGGTGATTAATTAAGGTATGGAAGGGTATACATGTGGGCGAAGATGGATAAGGAAGGTTGGATGTCATTGTTTCAAACTGTATGCATATGGTGTGAAAATACCAGAGTGAATACATTAATATGCAAATTTTATGTTAATAAAAATAAAATGTAATAAAATTAGAGGTTATACTAACTTCATCTACTCTCCTCTCCTCGAGTGCTATTATAATGTCATGTTATATTTAAATGCTTGTTTTCACACAATGTATTTTGATCATATTCTGCTCCCCCAGTTCCTCCTATATCTTCTCAACCTTTGTACTACACAACTTCATGTTCCCTCTCTTTTAATTACTCCTATACATACCTCATATGATACTGACATTTTATACAATTATTAAGTGTTCACAGGTACATAGATGTTTAACTTTTTTATTGTATTTCATTCCATTATGTATCTAAGATTTCATTTTATTTTTCTTCCTGAAGATCTCTAATATTTTCCTCAGTTCTTGATGATAAGATCCACAGGTTAAGAATCATCTACAAGCATCTATTTACCCCCACTTTTAAAGTTCAACAGGTATATACTTTTAGATGGGCAGTTACTTTTGTGTGCTAAGTAATGTTGCTCTATTATCTTCCCATTCATTCTGTTGAAAATTCAAAAAGCCATTTTAATTGCCATGCTTTGTAAAATATATAATTTCTAATTCCATTTTATTGTTTGTTCTTTGACAATTTTATATATGCATATAATACATTTGATAATTCTTCTCTCTATCCTTTCTAATCTCTCTTCCATCCCAATCAATCGCCCTTACACTAGTCTCTTTCCTACATGTTTTCTCTGGGGTCTTGAGGGAGGCAATATGAGGTCTTGGGAAGCCTAAGGAAGAAAAAGGAAAGGGCCCTCCCTACTTAGCATAAAGGTTGATGGATGGTTCTGGAATTCCAACTACTTTTATTATTTTTCTTTACTTTTCAGTAGTTCTATTAAAATATACCCGTATGAAGTTTTCTTTATATTTACTCTGCTTTGTGTTATAGAACTTTTTGAATTTATTACTTCATATTTCTGTTAGGTAGAGTTCCAATACAACTTCCAGTGACTCACTGCTATATACTTTCCCCTAAAATGTGAGAGAGATTGTAAATATGAGGTCTCACTTGCATAATTAGGTCATGCATCTGGTATAGTTGACTAGAAAGAGAGATGATGAACATCTAGGTTGTTTCTAGTTTCTGGCTATTATGCATAAAACCACAATAAACATAGTTACTCAAGTGTCCTTGTAGAATGAAGTGTCTTTAGGGTATATGCCCAAGAATGGTATACGTGAGTCTTGAGGTAGATTGATTCCTAATTTTCTGAGGCACCATCATATTGATTTCCATAGTATCTGTACATGTTTTCACTCCCACCAGCAACAGAGGAGTGTTCCCTTTGTCTGAGATACAGATTTTATATGTTCCCCAGATCTTAGCCATTCTGACTGGTGTAAGATGGAATCTCAGAATCATTTTGATTTGCATTTCCATGATAACCAAATGTGATGGTATGAATATGCTTGGCTCAGGACATAGCACTATTAGAATGTGTGTCATTGTTGGACTAGGTGTGGCCTTGTTGGAGGAAGTATGTCATTGTGGGCATGGGCTTTAAGACCCTCATCCTAGCTGCCTGGAAGCCAGTCTTCTGTCTTCAGAACAAGATGTAGGACTCTCAGATCCTTCTGTACCAAGCCTGCCTGGATGCTGCCATTCCCCTGCCTTGATGATAATGGACTGAACCTCTGAATCTATAAGCCAGCACCAATTAAATGTTGTCCTTATAAGAGTTGTCTTGGTCAAGGTGTCTGTTCACAACAATGGAAACATATCTAAGAAAGAAGTTGGTACCAGGGACTGGGGTATTGCTATAATAGGCCTGACCATGATTTTGATTAGAAGAATGTGGATTTGGGGACTTTTGATTTGGAAAGCAGTGGAATCCTTTAAGTGGGGCTTAATGGGCTATCCTTCTAAGAATACAGACTTTGTTGCTGAGTATGATTTGAACTGTGAAGAACTGGCCCAAGAGGTTTCAGTAGAGAAGAATTTCAGTTTGTGGCATGGAGATTGTTTTTGTGGTATTTTGGTGATGAATGTGGCTGCTTTTTTACCATTGTCCAAAGGATATTCCAGAGGCTAAGGCAAAAAGATTTAGATTAATTGCTTTGAAAAAGGAAGTCTCAAACTAGCCTGGTATAAATTCTGTTTTTTGGTTAGTAAAGTTCATTCTTATGAAGAGCATTTTAATGAAAAGGGAGTTAGATATCTGAAAACTGCTTTGACATCAGACATGGAGATGCAGAGTTTTGAGTTTGCCCAGCTGGTTTCCTGTCTTGCCTTAGGGATTATCTGGACTGTTTCCATAAACTAGATGGTTTCTCTGCCTTCAGTCCACCCACATTTCATTCTATTTTATATATACTGTACTCTCCTTCATTCTTTTCACTTATCCTCCAGGTTTCAGATTAAACATCAATTTACTAACAAATTTTCCCCAATAATCTCATTAACTAGTTAGTTATTTGAGAAAGTATTCTTCACTAGGTTGATTATACAATATAAACATGTATTTAAATATCACATAGTACTCCCACTAAATTATGTACAATTTTGCAGTTCATGTATAATTGAAAGCAAATTTAATTTTAAAATGGATCTGTAAAAATAAGTCAATTTCACACTTCTTAGGTATATACACAGTATCAAGCATCGTTTTCATCTAACACTTGATATATATATATATATATATATATATATATATATATATATATAAAGTTTATGCCTGAAAATCATTTAATTGTGTTACCAAAAGTTTTGAAGCAAATTCTTAATTTTTTTCAAGTTAATATTTGGACATTCATCCAGGTATACAATATACTATTACCATATTTACCCCCATATTACTCTTACTTATGCCTTACTCACTCCTGCTAAACTCCTTCATCTCAACTAGTTATACTACTTTCATGAAATTTTGTGGGGTACATATCTTCAGATACCACGGCTGCTATGTTTTCGTGATTGCAATGGCCATGTCATATCCAGAAGATAGTGTTTTACAGTACGTCTTCCCATCCTTAGACTCTTACTGCCTTACATCATTAGACAATCTTCCTGCTTCCTCTCACATGATGTTTTCTGGGGCTTGGAGAAGATAAAGATGTAGGGGGAGGTTCCCTAATTGTCTCTTGATTGGGTAAATAAAGACAGCAGAAGCCAATCGCTGGGTGAAGATATAGAGGCAGGTTTTTCAGGTCTCAGGAGGAAGAGGAGATAGAGAAAGAATTTTTTGCACCAGGCTTTGGAGGGAGAAGCACGGATACCATGTAGGCCTGGTAGCAATTAGAATTGGAATCAGCCTCCACCACCAGATGAATTCTAGTATAGAACAGCTGATGAATTTAGGACAATAGATTCCAAGCCCAGCAGTTGTGTCATCTGGCTGATTTTAAAATGTTAAGATCCCTTTTTGCTGGGTCAGAGACACCTGGCTGGTCTGCTCCCATAAAGGCACCTTATCCTGAAACTTACTAGAGCGGCAGGTAAAAACCCTCCCCTACAACCCTAAGCCCCAGAGCTGCAACCCACCCAAACACCACCCCTCCAAAGTACCACTCCCCTTAAACACCTCCCTTGGAACTTTGGGCTGGGGCAGACACCTGGCTGGTCTGCTCCCATGAAGACACCTTATTCTGAACCTTCCTAGAGCAGCTGGTAAGAACCCTCCCCAACAACCTTACGGCCCAGAGATGCAACTGGGAGCCTGGGGCACTCTGAACCCATCACCCACTCAAACCCAGCCCCTCTAAAATACAACTCCCCTTCCGCCCCTCCTTTGGTCCTTTTGGCTGGGGGAGACACCTGGCTGGTCTGCTCCTGTGAAGATACCATATCCTGAAACATCTGCACCTAGAGCAGCTTAGGAACCACTGCATTCAGAGCAGCAGGATTTCAGGATCCCAGAGGCAGCCTGAGTCACAGGAGTTCTTCCACCCATGAGCTCAGGATCACAGGATCACAGAGACGTCTGGACTCTGTGGCGTTCTAACACAAGGAAGATAACTGGAAAGACAGGCTCCAGTCAGAGACAGTGAGTGTAGGTAGCACTAGAGATAACCAGATGGTGAAAGCCAAACACAAGAACATAAGCAACAGAAACTGATGTTACCTGGCATCATCAGAACCCAGTTCTTCCACCATAGCAAGTCCTGGATACCCCATCACACTGAAAAGCAGGAATAAGATTTAAAATCACTTCTCATGAGGATGATAGAGAACATTAAGAAGGATATAAATAACTCCCTTAAAGAAATACAGGAGAACACAAGTAAACAGATAGAAGCCTTTAAAGAAGAAACACAAAAAAATCCCTTAAAGAACTGCAAGAAAACACAAACAAAAGGTGAAGGAATTGAACAAAACCATCCAGGACATAAAAATGGAAGTAGAAACAATAAAGAAATCACAAAGGGAGACTACTCTGGAGATAGAAAACCTAGGAAAGATATCAGGAGTCAAAGATGCAAGCATCATCAACAGAATACAAGAGATAGAAGAGAGAAGCTCAGGTGCAGAAGATACCATGGAAAACATTGACACAACTATCAAAGAAAACGCAAAATGCAAAAAGTTCCTAATCCAAAACATCCAGGAAATCCAGGACACAATGAGAAGACCAAACCTAAGGATAATAGGTATAGGTGAGAGTGAAGATTCCCAACTTAAAGGGCCAGTAAATAACTTTAACAAAATTATAGAAGAAAACTTCCCTAACCTAAAGAACGAGATGCCCATGAACATACAAGAAGCCTACAGAACACCAAATAGACTAGACCAGAAAAGAAATTCCTCCCATCACATAATAATTAAAACACCAAATTCACAAAACAAAGAAAAAATACTAAAAGCAGTAAGGGAAAAAGGTCAAGTAACATACAAAGGCAGACCTATAAGAATTACACCAGAATTCTCACCAAAGACTATAAAAGCCAGAAGATCCTGGAGTGATATCATATAGACCCTAGGAGAACACAAATGCCAGCCCAGACTACTATACCCAGCAAAACTCTCAATCACTATAGATGGAGAAACCAAGTTATTCCATGACAAAACCAAATTTATACAATATCTTCCCACAAATCCAGCCCTACAAAGGATAATAGATGGAAAACTCCAACAAAAGGAGGGACACTACAACCTAGAAACAGCAAGAAAGTAGCCTTCCAACATACCCAAAAGAAGATAGCTACACACACATAATTACATCTCTAATAACAAAAATAACAGGAAGAAACAATCGTTTTGCCTTAATATCTCTTAACATCAGTGGACCCAATTTCCCAATAAAAAGATGTAGATTAACAGACTGTATACATAAACAGGACCGAGAATTTTGTTGCATACAGCAAATGCACCTGAGTGACAAACACAGACACTACCTCAGAATAAAAGGATGGAAAACAATTTTCCAAGCAAATGGTCCCAAGAAACAAGCTGGAGTAGCCATTCTAATATCGAAAAAAATCGGCTTTCAACCAAAAGTTATCAAAAAAGATAAGTAAGGACACTTCATACTTATCAAAGGAAAAGTCTACCAAGATGAACTCTCAATTGTTCACATCTGTGCTCCAAATGCAATGTCCACATTCATAAAAGAAACCTTACTAAAGCTCATAGCACACATTGCACCTCACAAAATAATAGTGGGGGATTTCAATACCCCACTCTCAGCAATGGGCAGATCACAGAAACAGAAACTAAATAGAGAAACAGTGAAATTAACAGAAGTTATGGACAAAATGGATTTAACAGATATCTATAGAACATTTCATCTTAAAACAAAAGAATACACATTTTTCTCAGCACCTCATGGTGCCTTCTCCAAAACAGACCATATAATTGGTCACAAAACAGGCCTCAACAGATACAAAAAGAGTGAAATAATCCCTTGCACCTTATCAGATCACCATGGACTAAGGCTGGTCTTCAGTAATAACAAAAACAATGAAAAGCCAAAATGAACATGGAAAATGAACAATGTTCTACTATACAATGACTTGGTCAAGGAAGAAATAAAGAAAGAAATTAAAGACTTTTTAGAATTCAATGAAAATGAGGACACATTCATACCAAAACTTATGGGACACAAAGAAAGCAGTGATAAGAGGAAAACTCATAGCTCTAAGTGCCTACAAAAAGAAACTGGAGAGAGCATACACTAGCAACTTGACAGAACACCTGAAAGCTCTAGAATGAAAAGAAGCAAATACAACCAAGAGGAGTAGGCAGCAGGAAATAATCAAACTCAGGGCTGAAATGAACCAAGTAAAAACAAAAAGAACTATACATAGTATCAAAAAATCAGGAGCTGGTTCTTTGAGAAAATCAACAAGATAGATAAACCCTTAGCCAGACTAACCAGAGGGCACAGAGACAGTATTCAAATTAATAAAATCAGAACTGAAAAGGGAGACATAACAGAAACTGAGGAAATTCAAAAATTCATCAGATCCTACTACAAAAGCCTATACTCAACAAAACTGGAAAACCTGGATGAAATGGACAATTTTCTAGACAGATACAAGGTACCAAAGTTAAATCAGGAGCAGATAAACCATCTAAACAGTCCCACAACCCCTAAAAAAATAGCAGCACTCATTAAAAGTCTCACCACCAAAAAAGCCCAGGACCAGATGGTTTCAGTGCAGAATTCTATCAGACCTTCAAGGAAGACCTAATACCAATTCTCTTCAAACCATTCAACAAAATAGAAACAGAAGGAATATGACCCAATTCATTCTATGACACCACAATTATGCTCATACCTAAACCACACAAAGACCCAACAGAGAACTTCACACCCATCTCCCTTATGAATATCAATGCAAAAATACTCAATAAAATTCTCCCAAACCAAATCCAAGAACACATCAAAACAATCATCCATCATGATCAACTAGGCTTTATCCCAGGAATGCAGGGATGGTTCAATATTCAGAAATCCATCAATGTAATACGCTATATAAAAAAACTCAAAGAAAAAAAAACCACATGATCATCTCACTAGATGCTGAGAATGCATTTGACAGAATTCAACATCCCTTCATGGTAAAAGTCTTGGAAAGATCAGGAATTCAAGGCCCATACCTAAACATAGTAAAAGCAATATACAGCAAGTCAGTAGCCAACATCAAACTAAATGGAGAGAAACTGGAAGCAATCCCACTAAAATCAGGGACTAGACAAGGCTGCCCACTCTCTAACCTACCTATTCAATATAGTACTGGAAGTCCTAGGTAGAGCAATTAGACAACAAACGGAAGTCAAGGGAATATGAATAGGAAAGGAAGAAGTCAAAATATCACTATTTGCAGATGATATGATAGTATACTTAAGTGACCCTAAAACTTCCACCAGAGAACTTCTAAACTTAATAAACAACTTCAGCAAAGTCACTGGTTATAAAATCAACTCAAACAAATCAGTAGCCTTCCTATACTCCAAGGATAAATAGGCTGAGAAAGAAATTAAGGAAATGACACCCATCACAATAGTCACAAATAATATAAAATACCTTGGTGTGAATCTAACCAAGCAAGTGAGAGATCTGTGAAAGAACTTCAAGTCTCTCAAAAAAGAAATCAAAGACAATCTCAGAAGGTGGAAAGATCTTCCATGCCCATCGGTTGGAAGGATTAATACAGGAGGATCAATGCAATCCTCATTAAAATTCCAACTCAGTTCTTTACAGAGTTCGAAAAAGAAATTCTCAAATTCATCTGTAATAACAAAAATCCCAGGATAGCAAAAACTATTCTCAACAATAAAAGAACTTCTGGAGGAATCACCATCCCTGACCTCAAACTGTACTACAGAGCAATAGTGATTAAAAACTGCATGGTATTGGTACAGAGACAGGCAGGAAGATCAGTGGAATAGAATTGAAGACCCAGAAATGAACCCACACACCTATGGTCACTTGATCTTTGGCAAAGGAGCTAAAACTGTCCAGTGGAAAAAGGACAGCATTTTCAACAAATGGTGCTGGTTCAACTGGAGGTCAGCACTTAGAAGAATGCAAATTGATCCATTCTTATCTCTTTGTACAAAGCTCAAGTCCAAGTGTATAAAGGACCTTCACATAAAACTAGATACACTGAAACTAATAGAAGAGAAGGTGGGGAAGGACATTGAATACTTGGGCACAAGGGAAAAGTTCCTGAACAGAACACTTATTCTTAGGCTTATGCTCTAAGATTGAGAATTGACAAATGGGACCTCATAAAATTGCAACGTTTCTGTAAGGCAAAGGACACTGTCAATAGGACAAAATGGCAACCAACAGATTGGGAAAAGATCTTTACCAATCCCACATAAGTTAGGGGGCTAACATCCAATATATACAAAGAATTCAAGAAATTAGACTCCAGACAACCAAATAACCCTATTTAAAAATGGGGTACAGAGCTAAACAAAGAATTCTCAACTGAGGAAGCTGGAATGTCTGAGAAGCACCTAAAGAAATGTTCAATATCCTTAGTCATCAGGGAAATGCAAATCAAAACAACTCTGAGATTCCACCTCACACCAGTCAGAATGGCTAAGATCAAAAACTCAGGTGATACCAGATGCTGGCAAGGGTGTAGAGAAAGAGGAACACTCCTCCATTATTGGTGGGATTGCAAGCAGGTACAACCACCCTGGAAATCAGTCTGGTGGTTCCTCAGAAAATTGGACATAGCATTACCAGAGGATCCAGCTATACCACTCCTGGGCATATTCCCAGAAGATGCTCCAACATATAACAAGGACATATGCTCCACTATGTTCATAGCAGCCTTATTTATAATAGCCAGAAGCTGGAAAGAGCCCAGATGTCCTTCAACAGAGGAATGGATTCAGAAAATGTGGTACATTTACACAATGGAGTATTACTCAGCTATTAAAAACAATGAATTTATGAAATTCTTAGGTAAATGGATGCAACTAGAAAATATTCTGAGTGAGGTAAGCCAATCACAAAAGAACACACATGGTATTCATTCACTGATAAGTGGATATTAGCCCAGAAGCTTGAAATACCCAAGATACAATTCACAGACTACATGAAGCTCATGAATAAGGAAGACCAAAGTGTGGGTGCTTCGGTCCTTCTTAGAAGCAGTATCAAAATACTCAAGGCAGCAAATACAGCGACAAAGTGTGGAAAAGAAACTGAAGGAGGGACTGTCTGGAGACTCTTCCACCTGGGTATCCATCCCATGTGCTATCAGTTACCAAAGGTAGATGGTAATGTGGATACTAGGAAGTCCATTCTGACAGGAGCCTGATATAGCTGTCTCCTTAGAGGTTTGCCAGATCCTGACATATACAGAGACAGATGCTCACAAGTAACCATTGAATTGATCATGAGGTTCCCAATGGAGGAGTTAGAGAGAAGACTGAAGGAGCTGAAAGGGTTTGCTCTCTCCATGGCGAGAGCAATAATATCAACCAACCAGAGCCCCCAGAGTCTAAACCACTAGCCTGCGAGCACATATGGAGGGACTCATGGCTCCAGCTGTATATGTAGGGGAAGATGGCCTTGTTGGGCATAGGTGGGAGAACCTATGGTCTTGTGAAGGCTGGATGCCCCAGTTTGGGGGAATTCAAGGGTGGGGAGGTGGAAGTTGGTGGGTGGGTGGGTGGGGGCACATCTTCATAGAAGCAGAATGAGGGGGGGCTAGGATATGGGGTTCCTGGGTGTGGGGGAGATGGGGTAAGGGGATAACATCTGAAATGTAAATAAAATATCCAATGTAAAAATGTTAAGATCTTCTGATGTTTTCCATCCACTACAGTTCAGGTGGGTAAGAGAAAAGGTGCAGCTTTGGGCAGCGCCAGACACAGGGGTTGATGATCCATGTAGAGTGATCGCTGCTCCTAGTGTTTGTTGGAACAGTGTTAGCTAGTAGTTGGGGTTGAATAGATGGCAGGCAGATGGCTGCTGATCCTGGATCCTAACTGGAACAAGTATGACTAATGAAACATAAAGATGTCTTGTTTATGGCTAAATATCTAATAATCAATTATTTTCAGCACTTTGATTAGTTATGAGTCTCCGTATTAACTGTGGCCCACTGATTAAAAAAAAAAAAAATGCTGCCCTGACAAAAGAAGGTGCTCTGACACACGCTGAGAGCAGCATGTGTCTACAGATATAAATACAAGTACTGAGATTGCAGTTTCACAACATGTCCAGTTAATAAAACACTCATAGTAGGTTCCCCTTAGTGCTTGTGACTTCCTCAGCAATGGACTTGTAATTAGGTTTATAGTACCAGACATGTATTCTCTTCTGTGGAAAAGGCCTCAACTCCACTCAGAAAGTAGTTGGTTGTCCCCATCATCATTATGTTACATCATTATTGCACCAGTGGACATTTCTTGTCTGGCAGGTCAGTATTTTAGAATACAGTGTTCAGTGTTGTAGAATGCAATTCCCATATCTGGGTAAAACTGTTAACTATTTCCCTCAGCTTGGTCACGGTAGAACTCACTGAAAAAGATGACAAATGGCGGGGGGAGGACAATTGGGGGGAAGAAGATCAAAAGAGAAGTTATTCATGAAGATATCTTGAAGTAAAGCAAGTTTTAGATGACAACCAGTAAAAAGGCTCTAAACTCTGATCATATCTACTGGGACACAAAAATAGTAAAGCCACTATGGCTGAAGTTCAATAAGAATAGGAGAGAAATCAGAAAGGGGGGCTATATTAGATTTTAAAAATACAGTTGTTATTGTGATAGAAATAAAAGACAACTGTAAGTTTTTTTATCCCTTTAAAACAAAATAAGTATCCAGTTGATTTTGTTGCTGTATTAATAAACTATAGTACAAAGAAAGGAACCAAGGAAAGGAGAGAGACCTAATGGTAGGCTAATGTAGTATTGCAGTTGCTGTAGTAATACAAAAATAATAGTAATTTAGACTAGAGTGGTAGTAGCAGATATGGTGAAAAGGAAACTGAGTTTGTATATTTTTTAAGGCACAGACAATACAATTTACTGATTAATTAGATATGATATGGGGAGATGGGGGGAAGAGAAATAATGATGATCCAAGTCGGACTGAGACTGAGAGGTTGAGTTGTTATTAACTAAGATGAGGAAGAATATATTTGTGAGGAAAATATCAGGAGTTTGTTAGGGATGTTAAACTTGATTTGATTTTTGTTAAACTCTTTAATTTTTTAGGTAGAAATATCAGAGGAAGATGGGCATATGAGTTTTGAGATCAAGAAAGAAATATGAGCTGGAGACACACATTTCAGAGTTTTCCATTGTCATTAAAAGTCACCAGGCTGGATGAAACTACCAAGGTAATTAGTGGACACAGAAAAAAAAAGAGAACCAATAATACATCAAATTAAGGATCACTTTTATTTTTTTTATATGAATGCAATCATTAAACTTGTAATCATACATTTGTTTAAATTTTGTGGTTATTTAAGTATTTGCTTTCCTTTAAAAAAAATTCCAGGCAAAGCAAGAAAGGTGTCATTTTCTCCAATACTACCAGCATCTGGTAATAGCTACAAAATAATGTATTGAGTTATATGAACTAAAGGAACGTTCATTTACATAAAGTTCTCATAATTCCCATAATTCCATAATCCCCACTTAACCTAGGCAAGTAAGTCAAGAATAGGAGACATTGGTTGTGAAGAGAAGTAGAAAGTGATGGTCCAGCAACACCAAGACAGTCAGAAAATAACCATCTGGAGAAGAGCTAAATATGGGATACACAGATTATATATATAAAAATCTCCAATTGTAATGTTGATAACTGTATTAATTTAAATCCTCTAAAATACCAAATGGCAAGCCAAGAATGGTGATGTATACCTTTAATCCCAGCACTTGGAGGTTAGATAGGCAGAGTTCTGTGAGTTTGAGGCTAGCCTACTTTAAATGGCAAGTTCTGGGACATCCAGGGATATATAGATACTGACTCAAAATAAAATAAAATCAACAGATGTCAAGATAGAAATATATATGAAAAACATTATTGGGGTAAATTCGTGTGAAAGAAAATGGGGAGAAATTTAAAAAAAATGGGACAGCTATCATATCATGACACAGGACTAATTTCTGAAGGGGATAGAAGCAAGGTCTTAGACTGCAATGTAGTTGTACAATTTCAGCAAAATTGTTGGAGAGCCCTCAGGCCAAAAATGGCCATTAGAAGAATCCAGGTCTCTGTGGAATGGTCTTCATTAGTATTCTTGTCTTGCTCATTCAGTACTTGGGAACAGTCCATGGAAACTGTGGCCTTGGCAGGAAAATAATAATGGATTATAGAACACAGCAGCTGGGCACTTAGCCAGTTACAGTCCAAAAGGTTAGACATTTTAGAGGCACTTTGTAGTGGATACCACAATAACTAAATTCAACACTGTTTACCAGAACACTATGGACCAAAAACGTATCTTCAAGCTATATTCAGTCTAATATGGGCAGCTATCAACCTCTGCTTTTGCCACTAATAAATGCTTCACCATTAACACACAAGCCATAAGGTTTAAGGTACAAAGTTAAAACACAAAAAGCATTAACTTCTCTGGATTTTAAAATGCACTGACATGCCCCTACCCTACATTTGTTTCCCATTACTAGACCTAGCCCTGGTTACATACACTGTGTACTAGCCCAACTTTGTGAGTTCCCCAAATTCTTACCCAAACTTTCCTCACACTCCCAAACCTAGATCAGATAGTAAAGCTTGTTCATGAGACCAAACTGGGAGTCACATTTGCATGCTTTCTTGGTTACCAGTGGATTGGAATAACTTCCATTACTCTACTCAAAAAAATTCCTCCACCAAGTATCTAAAAAGACTAATCTACCAGCTTTGGACATACCTAAGCTTGGAAAAAAGCAAAAGCAAATTCAACTTCCATTCAGTAGAGTCATCCTAGAATCTCACATCAGACATAAAATCAATAAAAGAAGTCCATATGCTCAGATCAACACACACACACACACACACACACACACACACACACACATCTGATGAAAGGATAGGATACTATGCTCCCCTCAACATCTACCAATCCTGTAGAAATATCCCTCAATGAGAATTGCCTACATCAGTGCTTCTCAACCTATGAGTCATGACCCCTTTGGAGTTGCATATCAAATATTCTACATATCCTGAATATAAAATATTAAATTATGATTTATAACAGTAGAAAAATTATAATGATGAAATAGCAATGAAATAATATTATGGCTGGCTGTAACTACAACATGACATACAGACTGCAGCATTACGGAGGTTGAGAACCACTGACTCAGATGAACATCAGGAAATGATGAAGACAATTCAAAATTTTAAATCTGAACTCAAAGAGATAGAAATACTGAAGAAAATTCAAGCTGAAATAAATGCAAAGTTGAAAAACATCAATAACCCAATTAGGAAACTCAGAGAAATGCTTTGCAAGAATGGATCAAGTAGAAGATAGAATATCAAGGTTTGAAGATTAAAGTAGAAGAATTAAATCATACAAGCAATTATGAAAACTAAAATGCATGAAGGGAAAATTTTTAAATCCTGAAATTCACATGGAAGCAATAAAGGCCCTGCATAGCCAAAGCAATTCAGAATAAAAGGACTAATGTTGGAAGGACTAGCTACTGTGCCAGATTTCAAGCTACACATAGAGCTATAGTAATTTTAAAAAGCATTGTACTAGCACAAAACAAACATAGATCTATGGAACAAAACAGAAGAATCATCGGGCAGTGGTGGTGCACATCTTTAACTTCAATACTTGGGAGGCAGACACAGGTGGATCTTTGTGAGTTTGAGGCCAGCCTGGTCTACAGAATGAATTCTAGAATAGCCAGGGCTACACAGTGAAACCCTGTCTTGAAAAAACAAAAACACCTGGGGTTCCATCCCATATACAGTCACCAAACCCAGACACTATTGTAGATGCCAAGAAGTGCATGCTGACAAAAGCCTGATATAGCTGTCTCCTGAGAGGCTCTGCCAGACCCTGACAAATACAGAGGCAGATGCTTGCAGCCAACCATTGGACTAAGCATGGGGTCCCTAATGGAGTCCCCAATGGAAGAGTTAGAAAAAGGATTGAAGGAGCTGAAGAGGTTTGCAACCCCACAGGAAGAGCAACAATATCAACCAACCAGACACCCCAGAGCTCCCAGGGACTAAACCACCATGTATACACCAAGGAGTATACATGGAGAAACCCAGAACTTCAGCCACATACGTAGCAGAGGATGGCCTTGTTGGCCATCAATGGGAGGAGAGGCCCTTGGTCTTATGACGGCTCAATGCCCCAGTGTAGGGGAATTCCAGGGCAGGGAGGCAGGAGTGGGTGGGTGGGAGGAGAGTACCCTCATAGAAGCAGGGAGGAGGGATGGGATGAGGATTTCCAGGGGGTAAAGTGCATGTATTTAGAACCATCTGATATGACAAAGATGCCAAAAATACACACTGGGGGAAAGATACTATTGTCAACAAATGATACTGGGAAAATTGGATGTTCACATGTAAAAGAACAAAATTAAAACTACATCTATCACCCAGTACAATATCAATTCCAAATGGATCAGAGACCTCAATGTAAAACCTGAAATAGTGAAAGTTCTAGACTATCAAAGAAGAACTGATGCCAATGCACTTTAAAATACTCCATAAAATAGAAAGGAGCAGAAAATCTGTAAACTCTTTAAATCTTGTATTATATGATGCTAAAAATTAGTATCACAGAGAAAAATTGTAGAGCAATCTTGTTGATAGACATAGATGCAAAACTCCCCAATAACACAGTGATGTTGGATAACACATTGAAACTATCAAGTGTTATGATCAAATTATTTCACTCCAAGGATGCATAGATGTCTCAAAATTCACAAATCAAAACTTTAATGTAATGTTACCTACATAACACACCTACCTAACTACCATACATGTATACACATGTATATCCACATACCCATTGAATAACATACACACACAAAACTTGAAAATAAAAATCTAAAATTTATATATATATATATATATATATATATATATGAAATCAAGATGAAATTTACACAATGAAACCTTTAAAATACCAAAGAAAGAAACCAAAGAAGACTTTAGACAATGGAAAAGTATTCCCATGCCCACATATTGGGTAGAATTAGTAATTTTTAAATGACCATATTACAAAAAGCTATCTATCTACAGATTGAATGAGTGATGGTTTATACATACTTGGCCCAGGGAGTGACAGGATTAGAAGGTATGGACCTGTTAGAGTAGGTGTGTCACTGTGGGTGTGAGTCATAAGTTTCTCATTCTAGCTGCCCAGAAGTCCGTATTCTAATAGCAGCCTTCAGATGAAGGTGCAGAATTCTCAGCTCTGACAACACTGTGTCTGTCTACTTCTGAACCTGTAAGCCAGCCCCATTTAAATGTTGTCTGTTGACAGCAGTAAAACACTAAGACATAAGCTGGTAACAGGGACTTGGGTGCTACTGTGATAGGCCCGACAATGCCATTGTTTGGAAGAATGTGGATTTTGGGACTTTGGATTTGGAAAGCCATGGAATGCTTTAAATGGGGCTTAATGGGTGATCATAGTAGGAATATGGAAGACTTTGCTAATAAGAGTGATTTGAATTGTACGGACCTGGCACAAGAGGTTTCAGTGGAGAATTTCAGTAGCCTAGAGACTGTTTTTGTGTATTTTGGTGAAGAATGTGCCTACTTTTTGCCCTTGTCTGGGAGTCTGCCTGAGGCTAAGGTAAAGAGATTAATTGCATTGACCATGGAGGTCTCAGAAATACCCATCATAGACTTTGTTCTCTGGTTAAGTCTCATGAACAGCATTTTGAACAAGTATAGCAAGCTGGTTTAAAGGCCTACGAGAAAGTGAAATGGAGCTGAATCCTGTGTTCAAGGACATTAAATTGAATTAAGGGAGTAGTGACCCTGGGGCAAGAACCCACCCTGCTAAATTTAGGTCCTGGCTTGGTAGTACAAGCCTTTAAACCCAGGAGGCAAAGGGTTTAAGATCTTTGAGTTTAAGATCAGCCTAGAACACAGAAAGTTCTAAGTGAAGAAAAACTTAATTTCAAGCTTGGTGGACCATACCTTTATTCCAGTGCTTAGGAGACAAGCATGCTGAGTTCTGAGTTCAAAGTTAGTCTACAAAACAAGTTCCAGGACAGCCAAGCTTAAGCAGTGAAGGAGTTAGTTGGAAAACAGAAAGTTGATGATAATGTAATAGAACAAAGGAGCCATGTTCCAGCCCCAGCAAGCAGCAGACCACAGCAGCTTTGGCCATATGGCTCTGGCTTTAAAGTCCAGTATAGAAGAAACTACTGGAACAATTGATGCTGGTTAGCTGAAGCTAAGAAATTAGGGGTGATTAAGAAGAGAGCAGGATCACTGAGGTGAAATTGAGAGGCCAAATCTTTTAAGTTCAGACTCCATTTTAGAGAACCTGACCTAAGTTTGAACTCAGGTAAACTAACAGGCTGGTACCTAGCATTAATTTCCAAGTTGCCCTCCAACAAAACCTGAGCCTAGCTTCAGTATTTAGGCTAATCCCCAACAAGACTAGTGTCTCCAGGTTACACCCTCAACAAGACCAGCGTTTCCAGGTTTTTACCCCAACAGACCTGTTCCCCCAGGTTACAAACCTATCCTTTGCCTAACAACCACCAATGCAGAGGAGAGCAGAAATTAAGTTTATGATATGACTCCCGGCACCAGTCAATTATATTAAAGGCAACAGTAATTTTCCAATTAGATGCTTGCACACTTACCCCCTGCTTGCTTACTATAAAGCCTTGCCCCAATAGCTACTTGGGGCTCCCCTACCACCAAAACTGTTCTGTGTGATGGTGGTGCATTGGGAGGATCCAAGCTAGCTCAAATAGAATAAAGACCCTGCTTAAGTTGCATCAGATTGGCTCCTGTCTGTGTTTTTGGAAATCACTAACATTTCCCTGGCACTACTAAATCTTCTAGGAAGTATTTTCTGAGAACACAAAGAAGCTGTGTTCCAGAGATAGACAAGGTTGTACGTCCTTCAGCATCTGGACTAGGTAATGTGTAAGAGTCACCCAGGTGGTACTGGTTTTGAAGGCATAAAGGGGTTATGAAGAGCAGCTGAGGCTTGGCCCTGTGAGAGGCCATGGAAGGCCATTGGTGAAGGTGCAGCCCCAGTTGTAGTTGACTGCCCAGGAGTGAAGGGATCATGCAAAGGAGTTGAGGCTTGGGACCATGAAGAGAGCCTATGAGAGACTACTGGTGAAGCCTAGTTGTAGCAGAAGACCCCAGTGTATTGTAGATGCCAGTACCATGGGATGACCACCAAGAACAGCAGCAGCAGTGGAGTGGATCAACCTGAGCTTAGAGTGCTACAGAAAACAGAGCTGCAGAAGTGACACCAGCCCTTTGGGGGAGCCCAGAAGATCAAGTGTGGGGATGCCAGACATTGAAACAAAAAGCTGTAACATTGATGTTGCCTTGAAGATCCCAAGATGTTGGAGATGCCACAGACGTGAGCTATCTGCTGAGTAAAGCTGCTAACAGGGAGTGGACCAGTCCACAAGAAAGAACTTTGTTGCAGTCAACATGATGAAAATGGAGTTGGAGATCTGAAGACTGCTTTGACATCAGCCTTGGAGATGCAGAGTTTGGAGTTTGCCCAGCTGGTTTCCTGTCTTGCTTTGTGGATTATAGTTAAGTGACTGGATGGATCTCAGAAGAGACTTTGAACTTTGGACTTTTAACATTGTTGGGACTGCTATGGGGACTTATGAAATTGAACTAAATGTATTTTGCATTATGCTATGTTTAGATATGGCCTCCATAGACTCATGTGTTTGAACAAACCTATGGGGGTCAGGGAGTGAAATGTGATGATTTATATATGTTTGGCCCAGGGAGTGGCACTATTAGAGGGTGTGGCCTTGTTGGAGTAGGTGTGGCCTTGTTGGAATAGGTGTGTCTCTGTGGGTGTGGGCTATAAAACCCTTATCCTAGCTGCCTGGAAATCAGTATTCTGTTAACAGCCTTCAGATGGAGATGTAGGACTCCCAGCTCTTCCTGCACCATTCTTGTCTGGATGCTACCATACTCCCACCTTGATGATAATGGACTAAACTTCTGAACCTGTAAACCAGCACCAATTAAATGTTGTCTTTTATAAAACTTACCTTGGTCATGGTGTCCACAGCAGTAAAACTCTAAGATAAAATATAATCTCATAAAAATACCAATGAGCTTTATATTTCAGTAAAAGAAATATATTAAAAGAAGTATATAGTAAAATTTATGAATTATGAAAAATCCTGAGCAAACATAGTAACCCTCTAGGAATCATAATATTTAATTTCAAAATACACTAAAAGCTACAGTATCAAAAGTAGCTGTATTTGTATTAAAACAGATAGGCAAACCAATGGAATAGAAGGAACAAGAAATAAATTTACATATCTATAGTCAGCTGTTTCTTGATAAAGATGCGAAAAATGTATTTTTTTAAAAAAGAGAAAGAGCCTGTTCAACTGTTCCAGTTTTGCTAGAAAAATTGGGCCTATACATATAGAAGAATAAAACTATTTCTCTAGCTCTTACCTTGTACAAAATCAACTCAAATCAGACCAAAAACCTTAACATAAGATGCAAACCTCTGAAACTGCTAGTGGAAAACTTAACATTATTCACAATAACTTTCTTAAATAGGACTCTGAAAGCCCAGAAAATAACAAAAAGATTAGACAAGTGATATTACATGAAATTAGAGAGCTTCAGTGCAGCAGAAAAAAAATGAACAGAATAAAGACACAGCTTATAACACAGGACAAAGATTCATAGATTAAATCCAGAATATAGAAAGAACTAAGAAAAAACTACCAAATAGATTAATAATTCAAATAATAAATGGACAAATAAGCTGAGCAGTTTTTAAACAATGAATAATAGTTATAGTAAAAAAATGAACATGTTTAGCCATCAGGGAAATGTAAATTCAAAGTACATTGATATTCTATCTTACTACTGTCAGAATGGCTGTTATTAGAAAACAAACAGTGCTCAGAATGGTGGCACACACTTTTAATCTCAGCATTTTGGAGGCAAAGGCAGGTGAACCTCTGTGAATTCAAGGCAAATATATATAGAGAATTCCATGACAGCCAGGGCTACATAGAGACCCTGTCTCAAGAGAAAGGGAAAGGGAGAAAAGGAGAAATGAGAAATGGAAAAGGGAAAAAAAGGGAAACGGAGAAAGGGAGAAAAGGAAGAGGGGAGAGAGGGAGCAGGAAGTGGAGAAGGGGCAGGGGAGAAGGGATAGGGATTAGAGGAGAGGAGAAAGATTATAAGAGCAAGAATACCAGAAACTCTCTCCTAGAAATGGCTATAAAATGACTGAAACAATGGCAATATCAACAGACATATTAATGTCGAAGTGGGGAATTTTCATGGGGTCCTACTCTGAGAATAAGAACTACAGGCAACTAATGACTGCTAGGAGAAAAATTAGCCTCTACTAGACAGCCCCTGTCATGGTTTGAATATACTTGGCCCAGGAAGTGGTACTATTTGGAGGTGTGGCCTTGTTGGAATAGGTGCGTCACTGTGGGCACGGGCTTTATGACCCTCATTCTAGCTGGCTGGAAGTCAGTCTTCCACTAGCAGCCTAACACTCAGCTCTGCCTATATCATGCCTGCCTGGAGGCTGGCATGCTCCTGATGATAATGGACTTAACCTCTGAACCTATAAGCCAGCCCCAATTAAATATTGTCCTTATAAGAGGACAACATACCTTGGTCATGGTGTCTATTCACAGCAGTAAAACTCTAACTAAAATAACCCCTTTATTGGCTGTCTAATGCAGAGTGGTCAGTCTTGAAAACATAAACACATAAAAAACAGAAATAGACTCAGCAGGTTGGATTATGTTATGTGTGTGTGTGTGTGTGCATATGCATACATAAGTGGGGCAGTAGACCACGCCACTACACAGGAAACTGGTAAGATAGAGCAGATTCAGGAACCCTGGCAATTCTCATAATTGAGAATGGTAAGCATTTAAATCTACTCCCAACCAGGTTCCAGTCCTGGAACATGTGACCATGACACTCCCAGGACATTCCATTGAGAGGACTGTGACAATCACCTGAAGTCCTTCCACATGCAGATGAGGCATTTCTAACATCTCAGACTCAGCCAATAGAAAGCATCTGCCTCTAGATCCCACCCCAACCTCAAATGTTTATAAGGTCTATCCACAAGGAATAAAGTACATGAGTTATTTTACCAAAGGGAAGAGTTTTCTCTCCTGAAGCTTTCAGCATTGGACCTTGATCCCACCCAACAAGCCAGGTGTGCACTAGACCTCAGCCACTTCCTGCTGGGTGGCTTCAACTCCGGCCCCTATCTGTCCATTGTATCTTGCCGCCTGCCACCAACTCTGGCAGTGGAAGGGGTCCAGTGGAATACCCTACTCTGGCCTCCCTTCGAAGAGCTGTAACTCGTTGGCCACTCTGGCCAGGCCCTGCAGATCCCTGCTGACAGCTCCCAGTATGCAGACTGGCATACATACATATCCAGTATGTATGTGACAATAATAGTCAGAGAAAAAGAAGCTATCACTTTGAGAGAGGGTGTCATGGGAGGGGTTGGAGGGAGGAAAGGCAAGGGGGAAAATCATGTAATTCTATTTCAATTAAAATACATTTTGTAAAAAACCTAAAAGTAGAACTAACCATATAAGACATAAAGTTATATCAACCGCCAACCAGAGAGTACACATGGAGGAACCCATGGCTCCAGCTGATGTGTAGCAGAGGATGTCCTTATTTTTCATCAATGGGAGGGGAGGCCCTTGGTCCTGAAGAGGCTTGATGTCCCAGCATAGGGTAATGCTAGAGCAGTGAAGTGGGAATGGGTGGATGGGTGGGGAGAACCCTCATAGAGAGAGGGGAGATAGGATAGGGGGTTTGTAGAGGGGAAACTGGGAAGGGGGACATTTCAAATGTAAATAAATAAAATAACCAATAAAAAAAAGACAGTTATATCACTCAAGGATATATACCATGGGAATCAAAGTCAATATTTAAAAGAGATACTTACACATTCTTATTATTGATGTACTACTTCACAACATCCCAGTTATGGAATAAATCTAGATGCCAACATAAATAAATGAAAAATATAGCATGTACATTCAATTTAGTAATATTTAACCACAAAATAAAAATCCTGGCATTTTCAGGAAAATGATCAGAATTAAAGATCATCATATTTAGTGAAATAAACAATATTGAGAAAAACAATATATCACATATTTCTCTCATATGTGATATCTAGTGGGAAAAAGATGGAAGACTAAAGATGTAGTTTAATGTTCGTATAGCATATACAAGGTTCTAGATTAAATCTCTAGCATCAGAAAAGAAAAAGACGTAAAAGTAGCCAGAGGACTATTAGGAAAGTAGAAAGGGATCAGGGAGAGGGGGAAGAGAAAAGAAAAGAGGACAACAGGGAATGGATAGAATAAAAACATGTTGTATGTTATGGAATGATATGAAACATAATGAAAGCCATTTGTGTATAACTGAACTCTTCTAATAAAACAAAACTGACTAAAAAAAAAATCCAACAATCGTTGGTTACAGAATAAATAGAAATGCCTAAATTGAAACATCTGGAAATGTCAATAAGAACATGTAATCACAGGTGAGCCAATATTGATATCATTATGGATACTACAAAGAAAGAAACAGCCACTTTTGAAATTCTGCTGACCAACAACTACAATATTTTACTTACTAAATGATACAGTTAAATCTGAGCAGAAAGATTGCATTAGGAATTGGAATAAAGACAACTTAGATTGTTCAGCACAATCCCCCTGAGGCCATTTCAGAAGCCATCAATTCCTTTTCTTACACAGAACATTTCCTTCAAAACCAGCTACTCCTTGCCTAGAACACACGGGTGTGGCACAGGCTGGGTTTTCCAAAGATTCTTGCATTGCTGTTAGTCTTTACATGGGACAATACAAAGTTTCTGTTCACCTCAGATAAGAATAAGGAGTGCTTGGTATTGTATTAAAGGTCACAGTGGGACTCAACTGGTGGATCTCTTGTCACCAGATAAAGAATCCTAAGAACAAAGAGGTTTACTGATCCAGTTTACTCCTCGATCCCTAGATCTGAAAGGAGGATAACAGCTGCCAGAAACAGCATAGATACTGAATTAATATTTTGCTGCCATTCTCAGAGTTGACAAGCAGGGGCAGAGTAGTACTGTGAGACTCCTGAGACAGACACTAAGAAAAGCAAGTGAGCTATCTGCCACAGTCTGTATTTTCAAGAAAAAACTAGGAGAAATAAACACATGGTAGAAGTTCCCAGATTCTACCACTACAATGAACATTCTGTTCATCACACTGCTTATGAAACAATGTATGACTTCTTTTAATATTGTGGTAAATCATGTTTTCTTTTCATGGTTGTTCTATAATAAAGAAAGACTTGGTCCATAGTGCTTATATTTCTCTTGCACCTCTGTAGTCACTTACCTAATGTAAAATTAACTACTTTTAAACTTTAACTACACTGTATCCTGACAAGCAAACTATAAAATAAAAGCAACAATAAAATAAGACCATTGTATGAAAATGGATTGTTACAATGTTCCTAAGTAGGAGACTTCAGTGGTTTTGCTCAGAAATTAAACAGTAAAATCTTCAACTATTTTGTTTTATGAAACTTGCTGGTGGTGTATTATGTTCCTTCAATACATAAATAACATTTTGGACAATAATTTTTGTTTAAAATTCTTTACTAAAATAGTATTCTCATGAGCATTATTCATAGTTAACATTCAATTCATGCACAAGAATGCCATTTCCAATAGTTTTAAAAGGTTCTTCAGAATTGTTTTCATAACGTTTCTAGCCTAACTTTCCTCCTACAACTACATTGACAGCTTTGCTCTGAGAGGGGCAGACGCGGGGTATAATCTGATCCGAGAACATTAGTGAAAATGAGATAGAAAGAATGCAGCCTAGGAGTCAGTCTCAAGCACAGCTTGCTCCAGCTCTTTTCAGTGTTAGGCCCAACTGGCCCTATCCTGATATCCAGGAAGGCTATACAGCAAAACTAGCACAAACCGTGAGGAAGGCCTAGGGGCAATGCAGGAGTGTCCTCCTCAGCCAGTGTAAAATGAGTACTATCACCCTGGGTTGAGGATTGGAGCTGCCCACTGCCCCGTCCTTGTGCCAGGCCCCAAAGCACATGGCTAGGTGCGGTGGGTACTGGCCACCTAAGACACCTGGCCTTCCCAGACCCGAGTGGCTGCACCTACCTGCGCTGGAAGTCGCGACTCAGATGTTTGTGGAGGCCAAATGCAAGCAAAGAGGGGCTGTACTGCAGCCTTGTCAGTCCTTTGGTGTTTTACTACCCAGCCCCCAACGGCAGTCTGACTCCCGCTCCCCTCCCCCAGCCTGCTCTAGCCCAGCAGAGAACCTTAAAGCCCCGCCCTGCTCCTTCCGGCTTTGCAGAGTGGAATCCTCACAGGGCGTGTTTAAAGACTAGGATCCAGAAAGATCAGCCAAGTACTATAGTCAGTAGTCTTCACTGAACAAATTTGGAGGTATAACAAGAGAAAGACG
The DNA here is from genome assembly GCF_004785775.1 of Grammomys surdaster. Taxonomy (NCBI): domain Eukaryota; kingdom Metazoa; phylum Chordata; class Mammalia; order Rodentia; family Muridae; genus Grammomys; species Grammomys surdaster. Next base: position 218,827 of record NW_021620070.1, on the reverse strand, counting down.
GGTCCAGGATGTTACAGTGTATGTAAAACTCGGGTTGCCTGCCTTTTTCTGTGTTCTTCTATAATCTCTTGTCTATGATTTTATTAATGGTAGCTTATCAATGTTTTATAAGATGTAAACTTTTTACACTGTCCTTCCACATGTCCCATATCTCTCACTACTGGATTTCCATAGATTCAGATGAGCATTTTGAATCAAAGGTTCAACTACAGTGCTAATATAGTAAGCTTTAAAAGGAGAATAAACCACAAGAAATGAACACTTTATACGAATGAAATTTAATAATAATGCATACTATAAAAATCAAGCATGAAATAATCTGTCATAAAGGTACAAAAGAAAACACGTTTTTTGATTCAACATTACAAAAGAAGAAAACGTTTTCATTATAACAGAGGCTTTTTAATATTCCTTTATCATTTTTATCCTGAAATTCTTTCTATCTACAGTTGTTCATTTGGAAAAATTAGTCTTCTTTTAAAACTCAATTTTGGTATTCCTCTGTGATTCCTCAGTCATTTCTATATAAATTTATATTCTTTTTCCATTGATTCCATATGCCTTATATACCACTTATTCTGGATTCTGATATCTCCTTCTGCACATTTTTTTCTGTGCAGTGAACAAGCAGACTTTTGAAAGCAGAAAGTATTTATTTTACAAATCTGATTCCCAAGCATACGATGTATTTTTAATGAATATTTGCTAATAACTGCCTAAGATCACTGAATATACACACTAAACATTATACCCAAAATGTGAATTAATGCTAAGAAGAATAACTAAATAAGATGAAAAATCTAGATTTAATCTAGCTGGTATTCATTCATGCAACAAATATGGACTCTACTATATGTCAAACTTTGCAGTGATTTCTGGATATAAACTGATGATTAAAACCAGGACATAGTTCATACCTTATAATTTTCTGGTCAAAGAATAAAAATCAATGGTGACCAGACAAATAAGAAAAAGAACATTCCAGAGAGAAGGAAAGCATAATCTAGTGTCTAGTAATATGAAGGAGCATGACAATAGTAAATCAGATCAGTAAGATGAAATTGATAAATAAAAAGTCCTCAAGAAAAGGCAAGAAGTTGATAAAGTTTATTTAATTCAGAGAACTTCTCCATTATAGTAGAAAAGAACATTAATGAAACTTACAGTATCTGCCAAATATTGACCTGTTTTATAATAAACATTTAAGACAGATTATATTATTTGCACTTTAGAGGTAAGGCAACCAAGGCACAGATAGGTTAAACAATATCAACAAGATCATAAAAAAATTAGGTTTCCAAGCTGAGATTAAAACCTAAGTAAATAATATACAATGGGATTTACAATAAAAACAACATAAAAACCTAAAAAGTGTTATTTCAACAAAATATGTTCGTTGGCTCTAGATACTTAATATCCATTTATGCAATAAGCCACACTGAGAGCTTCAAGAAAATAGTGCACTGGAGTCAAATATTACTATTGTAAACCTATGCCTTAGCAATGGTGATGGTGGGTGCCTTTGGTATGTGATGGGGCCCAGGCACAGAGTGAAGAAGGGAGGAAAAGTAGATGCCTTGAATGCTATTTTGTGGAGCACACCTACAATTTTTGTCAAAAGGCTTTGTTTCTCTGAGCTTCAATTTCCTATTTCATACATGGGTGTAATAATAGCATCTATCTCACAAGACTATAATGATTAAAAGAGACCATGCATGTAAAGACACGCTTGCCATGCAGTGTCAGTATTAGCTATTAAAGATACAGCATTTTAGTAACTGAAAGAGAGGAAGTATGAACCAAGATAGACAGAATCCAGGTACAACTTGATCAATAATAAATGAGTGATAGAAGAAAAGTTTATTTCCTCTTCTTTGTACTATTTATCCCTTAGTTTTACTCAGTACTTACTGTTAGAACTTAAACATTGAGCCGGGCGGTGGCGCACGCCTTTAATCCCAGCACTTGGGAGGCAGAGGCAGGCGGATTTCTGAGTTCAAGGCCAGCCTGGTCTTCAGAGTGAGTTCCAGGACAGCCAGGGCTACACAGAGAAACCCTGTCTTGAAAAACCAAAAAAAAAAAAAAAAAAAAGAAGAAGAAAGAAAGAAAGAAAGAAAGAAAGAAAGAAAGAAATTAAACATTGAAGCTAGGTGTGGTGATGTATGCCATTAATCCCAGCACTTGGAAGGTAGAGGCGGGAGAATCTTTGTGAGTTCAAAACCAACCTGGTCTACACATCAAGTTCTAGAACAACCAGGGCTACATAGAGGGACCCTGTCTCAAAAAAGAAAGAAAAGAGAAAAGAAAAGAAAAAAAGAAAGTAAGCATTGAGATAATTTCCTTTGTTGGCTTCCTTGGTGTGTGTGTGTGCGTGTGTGTGTGTGATTAAAACTCATATAGTGTATGACACTGAGTGTCTTTTAGGAATGAGTGAGTAGATGAATGGATTAAAACCTAGGAACAGCTAGGCATGATTTCACATACCTGTAATCTCAGCACTAAGAAGGCCTAGTCACGAACATCATGAGTTTGGCTAGTCACTTCTATATAATAAAAACCTGTCTAAAAAATGACAAATGCAGAGAAACAAGTTAGGAACAAAAATGTTAGGATATTAAATAGAAAAAAGCCTCACAGTTACATTTTTTCTTCTGTTCCTAGAATTTACTAAGCTTGTTTGTGTTCAACTTTCAAAATATAATGCATGTATTCATTTATTCTCTTCTTTACTGCTTATAGTCTAGGCCAGGGGTGGAAGTTATTTTTCTGTAAAGAGTCATATAGTAAATATTTTCTGGTTTTTAGACATATACAATTTAGCCTGCAACTAAATTCTACTTTTATAAATCAGAAATAGCTATAGATCACAAAAATGCTTAAGTGAATTGTGTGGAGGTGTTCTAATAAAAGTTTATTTACAGAAGCAAGAGGTAAGATTTGGCCTATGGGTTATAATTCACCAACTCCTGATCTGGGCCAAATTACCACCATCTCTTGGACTACTATACTGAATGTTGTATGGAAATCACTGTCTGTGACTAGTATTATTTCTGTCTTGACAACTTAGTTTTATTGGCATCATATTGAAATTTCATTTGTCTTTTTAATTCTACTCAAACCTTAAAAGTTCTTGAAAAGTTTAAGCTTTATATTCTGATTTGAATTTGTATTAGTCATAAAGGTCTTTAAAATTATTAAAATAAAAGGATTAGATAAATTTAGAACAGTTTATTTGATTAAAGAACAATTCGTGAGCCGGGCCGTGGTGGTGCACGCCTTTAATCCTAGCACTTGGGAGGCAGAGGCAGGTGGATTTCTGAGTTCAAGGCCAGCCTGGTCTACAGAGTGAGTTCCAGGACAGCCAGGACTACACAGAGAAACCCTGTCTCGAAAAGAAAAAGAAAAAAAAAAAAAAAAGAACAATTCGTGAACCTGTAGCCCTGAGTATCAGGAAAGATTCAGAGAGCTCTACCCCCCACTACATGGGCAATCAGTATTTATAAATAAAACATGAAAATGATGTACAAAATTAGCATGTTTGGTTACAACTCGAGGTTCATGTTGTTTAGGCATTTTCTGAGAAGTTTGCAACCTGCAGCTGGCTGAACCTCAGCTGGTATGACAAGAGTGAAATTACTACAGTTGTTTCCCTTTATCTCTAAAAGATGCATTCCAAGACCCCCATCGGTATATGTAAGGGAGGATGACCCTGTTGGGCATAGTTAGGAGAAGAGATCCTTGGTCTCATGAAGGCTGGACACCCCAGTGGGTGGGAATTTGAGGGTGGGGAGGTGGGAATGGGGGGTACATAGGGGCACATCCGCAGAGAAGAAGGAGGAGGGGTGATGGGATGGGGGTTCCTGGGTGTGTGTGGGGGGAATGGGGTAAGGGGATAACATATGAAATGTAAATAAAACATCCAATAAAAAATAATTAAATTAAATTAAAAAATTTTAAAAAAGAAAAAAAAAGATTTATTTTTGACCCATAGTTTCAAAGGTTTCAATATATCATTGGCTGTATCCAATGTTTTGGGCTTAAAACAAAGCATAGTATTACAGAAATGGGAGCATACAGCAAGGGCCATGCACTTCATAATGGCCAAGAAGGAGAGAAAGACAGAAACCAAACTGGGGTAAAGATCTACCCTTTAAAGTAACAACCTCAGTGACCAACTTCCTCCAACTAGGCACTCTTTTATACAAATACTTGACTTCCCAATTAAACATTGTATTCAAATTTTGAATCCTTGAAGCCATTAATTAGGTCAGAACTTCCATGATATAATTGTCTATGAAAATAATCTCACAGACAATTCCAGAGTTGTGCTTTACAACTCTTTCTAAGCACCTCTCAATTCAATCAAATAGATAATTAATATTAATCAACTATATCAGTAAAATAGAACAATTAAAACAATATGAAGAATTAAAATTACTTAAAACTTACAAATTGCTTATTCTTAGAATTTTAAGTGTAATATTTTGGGGCAGCAGTGACTAAAACTGTGGAAAGACTGGATTAGGGAGGACTTTAGTATTAATAAGTAGGTTGCGGTATGTTCACATATAAAATTAGAGTTTGGTACATATATAGACAACTTCAGGCCAAATTTAATTAAATTTAACACGCATAGCAGCTTTTTGGTCAACTTCTCAGTTTTGAAAGTTGATCAAAACCCTAGACACCAATAATTCTGTCACCATCATAATGACTTGTTTGGTCTCTATAATATAGAATCCAAAAGTCACAATGTCAAATTAATTGGATGATTTTTACATGTTCTATATATTTTTTGTTATTGTATGATGAGACCACTTAATGAACAAAGGATGATTGTGACATGATTGTTTAAAACTTCTGAGAAAAGACCCTGTACCAAGCAGGAGGGTACCTGAGAAAAGACCCTGTACCACAGGAGGGTATACTAAGAAACTAAAACGTGCTCTTTAACGAGACTTTTCATGAAATGAACTCACCTAAAGTAAAATAATCCAAAGTTCAGATAATAAAACTAGTTCAGCAGTATTTGAATGTAATTGTTTATGGTTTTTTTCTCAGGTCATAGTAGCAATTAACGATCATAGTTCACTATGATAAGACCTGACTTAAAGAAGTAACCATTTCTGTTATGAACAAAACTATGATAACAAGTCATAGTAATCTGAAAACTTACAAAAAAGGAACACAAAAATTGGAAAATGTTGGAAATAGGCACACTTGTCATCCACCACTCAAGATACCAGTCAACTAACTGCTAATTTCAAACACATATGTTATGTTCCCTTCATCATATGGAATTTCTTCTATGTATTTATTTGTTGGCTGTGCCAGACAAACAGCAGAATTGAACATCTATTTAAAGATTAGTTTAGTTCTGTTTAATAGCATGCATAAGCCTCTAATATGGGCAAAGGAAGATCTAAAGCCATGTGGTGTTTTTTTTTATATATTATTAAATATATTATATTATAATTAAATACATATACATATACACATATACACATATACACATACACACACACACACACACACACACATATATATATGTCTACTGTTCATAGAATAGCTTCACCTGTCCAAAATCATCCTTGGAGGTCTAATTGATTTGGCTATAAAATACAAAATATTTCAAGAGTGAGTCACCAGGAAACTTTCTTGAATCCTACTTGGTATAACTCTTTTGGAAAACTCTGGGGTTTTTTTTTTCCATTTTGTGTTGTCTTAACAATTTCTAAACTGTCTGGTTTAGAATGAAGTTCTAAACCAAGTAATTTTTGGATTTAAGTAATTTGTGATGATGAACTAATTCAAGTTCAAGTTTTATGAGTGAGTCAGTTTCTTTATTGGGGTTCTGGGAATTATACCTATACCAAGATATGTTATAAAAATATCTGTATCTATAATATATAAAATCTATAATATCTATATAATAACATCTATAAAGTTAATATCTATATCACCTAAACTAAGATATGTTCTAAAAGTTAATAGAAACCTGTAGTTTTCCATCCTTTCATAAATCTTCTTGAAGATTAAACACATTAGGATATAGTTAGTCAAGAACTATAGTACTGCCAGGCAGTGGTGTCACACACCTTTAATCCCAGCACTTGGGAGGCAGAGACAGGCGGATTTCTGAGTTCGAGGCCAGCTTGGTCTACAGAGTGAGTTCCAGGACAGCCAGAGCTATACAGAGAAACCCTGTCTTGAAAAACAAAAACAAAAAAAAAGAAAAAAAAAGAACTATAGTACTAAGGTAAACAACTAAGCACTACATATGATAAAATAAAACGGTCATAGATAAACTTCTTATGAGAATTCATACCATAACAATACAATTAATACAAATTTGGTTATTCCTGTTACATGCAATATTTTAATTACTAGAACTATGGCTGATAGTCTTACATCATGATTATTACATTTCTGTGGATGTCATACCATTTCCAAAGCACTTGCCATATCAATTCTAATATATCTATCTCAAAGAAGGTTTAAGATATCATTTGACAATACTTCCATATAATATACAACCAATTCATTTGATATCTATTTTTCTATAAAGATAAATATCTTTTTGAGCTGTTCCAAGACCTATTTGAAAAATTTCAAAGTTTCTTAAGAATATTAAAATAATTTAGTTACAATTTTATTTGGAAATTTTATTTAAAAATGTCAAAGTTTCCCCCCATACACACAAGGCCCTCTAAATAAAATAATTTTTTAAAAAGAAAATAGTTTGCTGGGCAGTGGTGGTGCACACCTTTAATCCCAGGACTTGGGAGCCAGAGGCAGGCAGATTTCTGAGTTCGAGGCCACCCTGGTCTACAGAGTGAGTTCCAGGACAGCCCAGGTATAAGAGAAACCCTGTCTCAAAAAAACCAAAAAAAAAAAAACCCAAAAAGAAAAGAAAAGAAAGAAAGAAAGTAGTTTGAGAGGAGATTAGATGAATTACTGTATCCAAAGACTGAAGTAATTTGAATCTATGAAAAATAAAATAACTAGAGCTACTTTTAAAGTATGTCAAAGGTTTTAAAATGTGAAATATAATCACAACTTGTAAAAATACAATCACAAGTCACTGTGAACAATAATAGTTCTTTAAAATTTTATCAGTACATCTACATTGTACAAACTGATTGGCTTTACAATATATTTGTTCAGACTTATCATATACTTTGAATTCACTTCTCAGTTTTCTTTCCTGTTTCCCTTCACTTCTTATGTTAGTCCCCTTCCTCTTCTCAAGTTATCCTTTCCATAATATTTTCTTTTTTATTTGAAGTACCAAGAATAATATAGTTTAAATATAAATTTTAAATTGAAACAATTACATCATTTCCCCTTTCCCTTTCCTCCTTCCAGCTTTTCCCAGGTACCTGTCTCCAATGCCTCCTATGAACCCCACTCTCAATTTGATAGCATATATATATATATATATATATGCACAAGTATGTAAATATAGTCTGCCGAATCTGTTTTTGCTGTTTGTGTATATATGGTTTCAGGATTGACCACTCTGTGTTAGACAACCAATAAGTGGGCCAAATGGAGTGTTTTTCAGAAAGTCCTTTCCAATACCAATATCATATAGGGTACTGCCTATATTTTCTTCTAGCAGTTTCAGTATTTCAGGTTTCACATTGGGGTATTTGGTCCACTTGGATCTAATTTTGAACAGGGTAATAGATATGAATCTAATTTTATTCTTTTGTATGTATCCATCCAGTTTTCCCAGCATCATTTGTTGGAGATGCTGTCTTTTCTCCAGTTTACATTTTTATTTGTTGTTTGTTTGTTTTGTCTTTTTGTCAAGCATCAGATGGTTATAGCTATGAAGACACATATTTGGGCATTCTATTTTATTCCATTGGTCTATATATCTGTTGTTTTGCCAGAACCATGTTATTTTTATTACTATAATTGTATATTTTGAAGTCTGAAATAGCAGTCGCTCCAGTATTCCTCTTTTTGTTCAAGATGGTTTTGGCTATCTGAGATCTTTTCTGGTTCCATATGAAAGGTAGAAATTTTAAATTATTTCTGTAGGAACGTTGCAGGTATTTTCATTGGGGTATGTTATAGGTTTTGTGAGTATTTTGTAAGTATGTTCATTGAATATATAAGTTGGTTTTGGTAGATGGTCATTTTCACAATATTAATTCTACTGATCCATGAACATGGGGTACTTTTCCATTTTTATAGTATCTTTTTCAATCCTTTTCTCCAGCAAGTTGAAGATCTTTTACCTCCTTGATTAGGTTTATTTCAAGATGTTTTATTGATTTTGACAATATTGTAAATGGGAGTGTCTATGATCTCTTTCTAAGTGTATTTGTTGTTGGAGTATTTTTATAAGTTGGTTTTATAATCTACCACTTTGCTAGAAATACTAATCATTTCTGAAAGTTTTCTCATGGAATTTTGGGAAATCTCTTTTGTATAATGTCATATCATCTATAAATAGGGATGATTTGACTTTTTCCTTTCCTGTTTGTATCCTTTTAATTGTCTTCTCTTCTTTTTATTGCTCCAAAGAATGCTTTAGCACTATATTGAAAAGAAGTTGGCATAGTGGGCAGCCCTGTTTCATTCCTAATTTTAAACTGTTTAAAACAATTGTCTAAAAGCTTTGATATATTTTATTTATTTTCTGCTTTTATTAAACATAGATTCTTTTTTTATACAATATAATCTGAATAGAGTTTTCTTCTCCCTCTACTCCTCCCAGTTCCTCCCCACCACCTTTCCCATCCAGATCCACACTCTGCCTTTCATTAGAAAAGAACAGGCCTCTAGGACATACGAACAAAATATAACAGAATAAAATGTAATAAGATAAAATGAAAACCATAATATTAAAGTTGGATAACACAGGCCAATAGAAAAATAAGAGCCTCAAAAAGAAGGCACAAGAATCAGACACCCACTTATTTATACATCCAGGAGTCTCATAAAAATACTAAACTGAAAGCTATAATATATACACAGAGGATCTGGTGCAGACTCTTACAGGCCCCGTGATTGGTGCTTCAGTCTCTGTGAGTTCATATGAGCTTTGCTCAGTTATTTTACTGGTCCTTGTTCTCCTGGTGTCCTCTGCCCTGTCTCCCCTACTCTTTCTACCTCCCTGTCGGTGGGGGTGGCATTGATAGAGACATCTTTTTTAGAGCTGTGTGTTCCAAGGTCTCTCTCCCTTTCCCCCTACTTCTCTCCCCCCTCCCCCCTCTGTGTGTCAGTCTCCCTCTGTGTGTCTGTTTCTCTCTGTGTCTCTGTCTCTGTCTCCGCCCCCCCCCGCCCTCTCTCTGCATAATGTCTGACTGTGCCTCATGTGCTACAAGAGGAATTCTATTGATAGCTGAATAAGACACCAGAAACCAAGCTTTGATATTTTTTAAATGAAATTTCCAAAATAAAAGTCAAACTTAAGTCTTTTAAGGGCCTCGAAAAAAGCTTTGAAATTCTACAAATAGACCTTTGGAACATCTCATAATCATATCTGCGATTGCTTTGAGTTTTTCTCCATTTAAGATAATGTTAGCTAATGTGTTAAGATAATGTTAGCTAATGTGTTTGTCTCATATATACATATACATATACATATACATATACATATACATATACATCATATACGACCTATATTATGTTGAAGTATACTCCCTCCAGTCCTACTCTTTAGGATTTTTAATCATGAAAGCATGCTGGAATTTGTCAAAGGCTTTTTCTGAATTTATTGAGATACTTATGTGATTTTTGTCTTTAAGTCCATTTCTATGGTTTATTATATTTAATTACATGTATGTTGAACCAACGCTATATTTACAGGATAAAGCCAACTTGATTGTAATGGATGAGTTTCTCAAAATGTGCTGTCATTCAGCTTGATATTATTCTATTGAGGATTTTTGCATCTATGTTCATCAGGGATATTGGTCTGTAGGTTTTGTTGTTGTTGTTACCTGATTTGAGTATTTCAGTAATAATGATTTCATGGAACGAGCTATTCTTGGGTTTCTATTATTTTTTAAGAGTTTAAAAGTATTTCACTGTAGTTCTTCCTTTGTTTTTTTATTGGATGTTTTATTTACATTTCATATGTTGTCCCCTTACCCCATTCCCCACCCACCCAGGAACCCCCTATCCCCTCACCCCTCCTCCTGCTTCTCTGCGGATGTACCCCTACCTACCCCCTCACTCCCACCTCCCCACCCTCAAATTCCCACCCCCTGGGGCGTCCAGCCTTCATGAGGCCAAGGATCTCTTCTGCCACCTATGCCCAGCAGGGCCATCCACTCTTACCTATACAGCTGAAGCCATGGGTCCCTCCCTAAGTGCTCCCAGGCTAGTGGTTTAGACCCTGGGAGCTGTGGTTGGTTGGTATTGTTGTTCTCCTCATGGGGCCACAAACCCTTTCAGCTCCAATGGTCTTCACTCTGACTCCTCCATTGGGAACCCCATGATCAGTTCAATGTCTAGTTGTGAGCATCTGCCTCTGAATATGTCAGACTCTTGCAGACCTCTGAGGAAACATCCATATCAGGCTCTTATCAGCATGCACTTCCTGACTTCCACATCAGCATCTACCTTTGGTGACTGTACATGGGATGGATACTCAGGTGGAATGGTCTTCAGATGGCCCCTCCTTCAGTTTCTGTCCCTCACTTTGTCTCCATATTTGCTCCCTTGAGTATTTTGTTGCTCCTTCTAAGAAGGACCAAATCACCCCCACTTGGTCATCCTTCTTCATGAGCTTCATGTGGTCTGTGAGTTGAATCTTGGGCATTTCAAGGTTCTGGGCTAATATCTGATAATCAGTGAGTGAATACCATGTGTGTTCTTTTGTGATTGGCTTACTTCACTCAGGATGATAATTTCTAGTTCCATCCATTTACCTAGGAACCTCTCGAATTCATTGTTTTTAATAGCTGAGTAATACTCCATTGTGTAAATATACCACATTTTTTGAATCCATTCCTCAGTTGAAGGACATCTGGGTTCTTTCCAGCTTCTGGCTATTATAAATAAGGCTGCTATGAACATAGTTGAGCATATGTCCTTGTTATATGTTCGAGCATCTTCTGGGTATATGCCTAAGAGTGGTATAGCTGGATCCTCAGGTAATGCTATGTCCAATTTTCTGAGGAACCACCACACTGATTTCCAAAGTGGTTGCACCATCTTGCAGTCCCACCAACAATGGAGGAGTGTTCCTCTTTCTCCACACCCTCGCCAGCATCTACTATCACCTGAGTTTTTAATCTTAGCCATTCTGACTGGTGTGAGATGGAATCTCAGGGTTGTTTTGATTTGCATTTCCCTGATGACTTAGGATACTGAACATTTCTTTAGGTGCTTATTGGCCATTCGAGTTTCCTCAGTTGAAAATTCTTTGTTAAGCTCTACACCCTATTTTTAATAGGGTTATTTGGTTGTCTGGAGTCTAATTTCTTGAGTTCTTTGTATATATTGGATATTAGCCCTCTATCAGGTGTAAGATTGGTAAAGATCTTTTCCCAATTTGTTGGTTGTCATTTTGTCCTATTGACAGTGTCCTTTGCCTTACAGAAACTTTGCAATTTTATGAAGTCCTATTTGTCAATTCTTGATCTTAGAGCATATGCCATTGGTGTTCTGTTCAGGAACTTTTCCCCTGTGCCCAAGTATTCGAGGGTCTTCCCCACCTTCTCTTCTTTTAGTTTCAGTGTATCTGGTTTTATGTGGAGGTCCTTTATCCACTTAGACTTGAGCTTTGTACAAAGAGATAAGAATGGATCAATTTTCATTCTTCTACATGTTGTCCTCCAGTTGAACCAGCACCATTTGTTGAAAATGCTGTCCTTTTTCCACTGGATGGTTTTATCTCCTTTGTCAAAGATCAAATGACCATAAGTGTGTGGGTTCATTTCTGGGTCTTCAATTCTATTCCACTGATCTTCCTATCTGTCTCTGTACCAATACCATGCAGTTTTTATCACTATTGCTCTGTAGTACAGCTTGAGGTCAGGGATGGTGATTCCTCCAGAAGTTCTTTTATTGTTGAGAATAGTTTTCGCTATCCTGGTTTTTTGTTATTCCATATGAATTTGAGAATTTCCTTTTCTAACTCTGTGAAGAATTGAGTTGGGATTTTAATGGGGATTGCATTGAATCTGTAGATTGCTTTTGGCAAGATGGCCATTTTTATTATATTAATCCTGCCAATCCATGAGCATGGGAGATCTTTCCATCTTCTGAGATCTTCTTCGATTTCTTTCTTCAGGGACTTGAAGTTCTTGTCATACAGGTCTTTCACTTGCTTGGTTAGATTCACACCAAGGTATTTCATATTATTTGCAACTATTGTTAAGGGTGTCATTTCCCTAATTTCTTTTTCAGTCTGTTTATCTTTCATGTAGAGGAAGGCTACTGATTTGTTTGAGTTGATTTTATAACCAGCCACTTTGCTGAAGTTGTTTATCAGGTTTAGGAGTTCTCTGGTGGAAGTTTGGGGGTCACTTAAGTATACTATCATATCATCTGCAAATAGCGATATTTTGACTTCTTCCTTTCCTATTTGTATTCCTTTGACTTCTTTTTGTTGTCTAATTGCTCTGGCTAGGACTTCCAGTACTATATTGAATAGGTAGGGGGAGAGTGGGCAGCCTTGTCTAGTCCCTGATCTTAGTGGGATTGCTTCAAGTTTCTCTCCATTTAGCTTGATGTTGGCTACTGGTTTGCTGTA
>NW_021620070.1:125958-206093 GCF_004785775.1 Grammomys surdaster | reverse complement strand
GGTACCTGGTATCTGTCTAGGAAATTGTCCATTTCATCCAGGTTTTCCAGTTTTGTTGAGTATAGGCCTTTGTAGTAGGATCTGATGATTTTTTTAATTTCTTCAGTTTCTGTTGTTATGTCTCCCTTTTCAGTTCTGATTTTATTAATTTGGATACTGTCTCTGTGCCCTCTGGTTAATCTGGCTAACAGTTTTTCTATCTTGTTGATTTTCTCAAAGAACCAGCTCCTGGTTTTGTTGATATTTTGTATTGTTCTTTCTGTTTCTATTTGGTTGATTTCAGCCCTGAGTTTGATTATTTCCTGCCTTCTACTCCTCTTGGGTATATTTGCTTCTTTTCGTTCTAGAGCTTTTAGTTGTGCAATCAAGTTGTTAGTGTGTGCTCTCTCCAGTTTCTTTTTGTAGGCACTTAGAGCTATGAGTTTTCCTCTTAGCACTGCCTTCATGGAGTCCCACAAGTTTTGGTATGATGTGTCCTCATTTTCATTGAATTCTAAAAGGTCTTTAATTTCTTTCTTTATTTCTTCCTTGACCAAGTCATCATTGAGTAGAGAGTTGTTCAGTTTCCATGTGCATGTGGGTTTTCCATTGGTTTTGTCATTATTAAAGACCAGTCTTAGTCCGTGGTGATCTGATAAGATGCAAGGGATTATTTCAATCTTTTTGTATCTGTAGAGGCCTGTTTTGTGACCAATTATATGGTCTATTTTGGAGAAGGTACCATGAGGTGCTGAGAAAAAGGTATATTCTTTTGTTTTAGGATCAAATGTTCTATAGATGTCTGTTAAGTCCATTTGGTTCGTAACTTCTGTTAATTTCAAAGTGTCTTGGTTTAGTTTCTGTTTCCATGATCTGTCCATTGCTGAGAGTGGGGTGTTGAAATTCCCCACTATTATTGTGTGAGGTGTAATGTGTGTTTTGAGCTTTAGTAAAGTTTCTTTTATGTATGTAGGTGCCCTTGCATTTGGAGCATAGATGTTCTCCTTGGTAGATTTTTCCTTTGATGAGTATGAAGTGTCCTTCCTTATCTTTTTTGATTAATTTTGGATGAAAGTTGATTTTATTTGATATTAGAATTTATTTGATATTAGCATGGCTACTCCAGCTTGTTTCTTGGGACCATTGGCTTGGAAAATTGTTTTCCATCCTTTTATTCTGAGGTAGTGTCTGTCTTTGTCACTGAGGTGCGTTTCTTGTATGCAGCAAAATTCTGGGTCCTGTTTGTGTATACAGTCTGATAGTCTGCATCTTTTTATTGGGGAATTGAGTCCACTGATGTTAATAGATATTAAGGAGAAATGGTTGTGGCTTCCTGTTATTTTTGTTATTAGAGGTAGAATTATGTTTGTATAGCTATCTTCTTTTGGGGTTGTTGGAAGATTACTTCCTTGCTTTTTCTAGGTTGTAGTTTCCCTCCTTGTGTTGGCGTTTTTCCATCAATTATTCTTTGAAGTGCTGGGTTTATGGGAAGATATTGTACAAATTTGGTTTTGTCATGGAATATCTTGGTTTTACCCTCTATAGTGATTGAAAGTTTTGCTGGGTATAGTAGTCTGGGCTGGCATTTGTGTTCTCCTAGGGTCTGTATGATGTCAGTCCAGGCTCTTCTGGCTTTTATAGTCTCTGGTGAGAAGTCTGGTGTAATTCTGATAGGTCTGCCTTTATATGTTGCTTGACCTTTTTCCCTTACTGCTTTTAGTATTTTTTCTTTGTTTTGTGCATCTGATGTTTTGATTATTATGTGACGGGGGGTATTTCTTTTCTGGTCTAGTCTATTTGGTGTTCTGTAGGCTTCTTGTATGTTTATGGGCATCTTGTTCTTTAGGTTAGGGAAGTTTTCCTCAATAATTTTGTGGAAGATATTTACTGGCCCTTTAAGTTGGGAATCTTCATTCTCATCTATACCTATTATCCTCAGGTTTGGTCTTCTCATTGTGTCCTGGATTTCCTGGATGTTTTGGGTTAGGAGTTTTTTGCATTTTGCATTTTCTTTGACAACTGTGTCAATATTTTCCATAGTATCTTCTGCATTTGAGATTCTCTCTTCTATCTCTTGTATTCGGTTGGTGATGCTTGCGTCTATGACTCCTGATCTCTTTCTTAGGTTTTCTATCTCCATGGTTGTCTCCCTTTGAGATTTCTTTATTGTTTCTATTTCCATTTTCAGATCCTGGATGTTATTGTTTAATTCCTTCTTTGTGTTTTCTTGCAGTTCTTTAAGGGATTTCTGTGATTGCTCTTTAAGGGCTTCTACCTGTTTACTTGTACTCTCCTGTATTTCTTTAAGGGAGTTACTTATGTCCTTCTTATAATCCTCTATCATCATCATGAGAAGTGATTTTAATTCTAAATCCTGCTTTTCCGATGTGATGGGGTGTCCAGGGCTTGCTATATTGCGAGAACTGGGTACTGATGATGCCAGGTAACATCAGTTTCTGTTGCTTATGTCCTTGTGCTTGCCTTTCACCATCTGGTTATCTCTAGTGCTACCTGCACTTACTGTCTCTGACTGGAGCCTGTCTTTCCAGTTATCTTCCTTGTATTAGAACTTTATGATGTTTGTTAGCTCCAGCGTTTTGTTGTTTAATTTTTGTCTGGATGACCTGTCTATTGGTGAAAGTGGTATATTAAAGACACACTATCAGTATATGAGGGTCAATTTGCATGTGATTTAGGCTGCAGTAGAGTTCTTTTACAAAGTTGGGTGCCCTCGTATTTGGTGCATAGATGTTAAGAGTTGCAAGGTCCTCTTGGTGGATCTTTCTTTTAATAGGTATGTAGTGTCCTTCCCTATGTCTTCTGATTAGTTTCGGTTTGAAGTCTGTTTTGTTAGATATTAAAGTAGCTCCATTAAATCCACAACCCAGTCTTGCACAAGGAGAGGAGGTCTCCCAGGAGTGCTGACACACATAAGATCACAGGTGAGATCACCACTGCTTCCCAAATACTGGGCCCAAGTGAGACCTGCCCAGAGCCCACAGGACCCAGGAACTGCAGAGCAACCTGGGACACAATCCTTCCAGTTTCCATCTGCACCCCTGAGCTGACCCTGTGGCACAACTATCCATACCCCAATCCCACCCAGAGAGATCAGGTCTCCCAGGAGTACTGACTGACATACCTAAGATCACTGGTTTCCATCTGCGCCCTGGAGCTGACCCTGTGCCACAACTATCCACACCCTAATCCTATATAGAAAGAGCAGGTCTTCCAAGAGTACTGACACACCTAAGATCACAGAGAAAGCTTGTCTCACAGAAGCTAAAATCACAGCTAATAGCACCGAAATCCCACCCAGAGATAGTTTGTCTCCCAGGAGTCCTGACACACCTAAGACCATGGGGTCACAGACTGACAGGCTCACAGAAGGGCCAAGCTCCAGTCAGAGACAGCAGAACCAGCTACCAGAGATAACCAGATGGCAAAAGGCAAGCACAAAAACATAAGCAACAGAAACAAAAGCCATTTGGCATCATCAGAACCAAGTTCTCCCACCACAGCAAGCCCTGGATACCCAAACACACCTGAAAAGCAAGATTCTGATTTAAAATCACATGTCATGGTGATGATAGAGGACATAAGAACATTTAAGAAGGACATAAATAACTCCCTTAAAGAGATACAGGAGAACACAAGTAAATACATAGAAGCCCTTAAAGAGGAAATACATAAGTCCATTAAAGAAATACAGGAAAACACAACCAAACAGGAGAAGGAATTGAACAAAACCATCCAGGATCTAAAACTGGAAATAGAAACAATAAAGAAACCACAAAGGGAGACAACCCTGGAGATAGAAAACTTAAGAAAGAGATCAGGAGTCATAGATGCAAGCATCACCAACAGAACACAAGAGATAGAAGAGAGAATCTCAGGTGCAGAAGATACCATGGAAAACATTGACACAACTGTCAAAAAATGCAAAATGCAAAAAGTTCCTAACCCAAAACACCCAGGAAATCCAGGACACAAAGAGAAAACCAAGCCTAAGGATAATAGGCATAGAAGAGAGCAAAGATTCCCAACTCAAAGGGCTGGTAAACATCTTCAACAAAATTATAGAAGAAATCTTCCCAAACCTAAAGAAAGAGATGACCACAAACATACAAGAAGCCTACAGAACCCCAGATAGATTGGACCAGAAATGAAATTCTTCCTGTCACATAATAATCAAAACACCAAATGCACTAGACAAAGGAAGAATATTAAAAGATGTAAGGCAAAAAGGTCAAGTAACTTATAAAGGCAGACCTATCAGAATTACACCAGACTTCTCACCAGTGAGTCTAAAACCTAGAAGATTCTGGGCAGATACAGACCCTAAGAGAACAAAAATGCCAGCCCAGGCTGCTATACCCAGCAAAACTCTCAATTACCACAGAGGGTGAAACAAAGATACTCCATGATAAAACTAAATTTAAACAATAGCTTTCCACAAATTCAGCCATACAAAGGATAATAGATGGAAAGCTCCAACACAAGGAGGGAAACTATTCCCAAGAAAAACCAAGAAATGAATCTTCTTACAACAAACCCATAAGAAGATAGCCACACAAACTTAATTCCACTTCTAAAAACAAAAATAACAGGAAGTAGCAATCACTGGTCCTTAATATCTCTTAAAATCAATGAACTCAACTCCCTAATAAAAAGACATAGATTAACAGACTGAATCCAAAAACAGAACCCAGAATTTTGCTGCATACAAGAAACATACCTCAGTGACAAAGACAGACACTACCTCAGAGTAAAGGGCTGGAAAAAATTTTTTCCAAGCAAATGATCACAATAAACAAGCTGGAGTAGCCATTTTAATATTGAATAAAATTGACTTTCAACTGAACATTATCAAAAAAGATGAAGAAGGACATTTCATACTCATGAAAGGAAAAATGTACCAAGATGAATTCTCAGTTCTGAACATCTATGCTCCAAATGCTAGGGTACCCACATTCATGAAAAAAAAAAAAACTTTACTAAACTGCAAAGCACACATTGAATCCCACAGTATAATAGTGGGAGGTTTCAATACCCTACTCTCATCAATGGACAGATCATAGAAACAGAAACTAAACAGAGACACAGTGAAACTAAGAGAAGTTATGAACCAAATGGATCTAGCAGATAGCTATAGAACATTTCATCCCAAAACAAAAAAATATACCCGAATATACCCTCTTCTCAGCACCTCATGGTACCTCCTCCAAAATTGAACATACAATTCCTCACAACAAACAAGCCTCAACAAATACAAGATGATTGAAATAACCCTACACATCCTATGAGATCACCACAGACTAAAGCCAGCCTTCAATTACAACAACAACAAAACAAACAAACAAACAAACAAAACAAAAAAAAACCCAGAAAACCCACATGCACATGGAAGCTGGACGACTCTCTACTCAATGATAATTTAGTCATAGAAGACATAAAGAAATTCAAGACTTTTTAGAATATGATGAAAATAAAGGCACATCATACCAAAACTTATGGGATATAATGAAAGCAGTGATAAGAGGAAAAATAGCTCTGAGTGCCTCTGAAAAAAATTGGAGAGAGCATACACTACCAGCTTGACAGCACACCTGAAAGCTCTAGAACAAAAGAAAGCAAACACACCCAAGAGGAGTAGAAGGCAGGAAATAATCAAACTCAGGGCTGTAATCAACCAAGTAGAAACAAAGAGAACTATACAAAGACTCAACAAAACCAGAAGCTGGTTCTTTGAAAAAATAAACAAGATAGTTAAACCCTTAGCCAGACTAACCAGAAGGCACAGAGACAGTATCCAAATTAACAAAACCAGAAATGGAAAGGGAGACATAACAACAGAAACTGAAGAAATTAAAAAAAATTATCAGATCCAACTACAAAAGCCCTTACTCAACAAAACTGGAAATCTAGATGAAATGGATAATTTTCTAAACAGATACTAGGTACTAAAGTTAAATCAGGACCAGATAAACCACCTAAACAGTCCCATAACCCCTAAAGAAATAGCAGCACTCATTAAAAGTCTCCCCACCAAAAAAAGCCCAGGACCAGATGGTTTTAGTGCAGAATTCTATCAGAACTTCAAAGAACACCTAATACCAGTACTCTTCAAACTATTCCACAAAATGGAAACAGAAGGAACACTGCCTATTTTATTCTTTGAAGACACAGTTATGCCAACACCAAAACCCCACAAAGACCCAACAAAGAAAGAGAACTTCAGACCAATTTCCTTTATGAATATTGATGAAAAGATACTCAATAAAATTCTCGCAAACCGAATCCAAGAACATATCAAACGATCATTCACCATGGTCAAGTAAGCTTCATCCCAGGGATGCAGGGATGGTTCAAAATATGGAAATCCATAAATATAATCCACTATATAAAAGAAACTCACATCCAAATTCAAAATTCACATAGTTGGGATTGATCATAAGACATCTTCTCTAACTAAACAGAGAAGGGGGAGATGCCAGAAGCCAGGACCCTCGCCCTTACCCTCACCCCCTACCTTTCCCCACCTGCACAATGTCCCCTGAAGCTTGGCAACTGCAAGATCCTGCTTGGCAACTGCAGATAGACTCAAAGCAGTGTACCATATCTTCTGAAGAATAGCAGGGAGACCATAACTCAAGCAGTGTACCATATCTTCTGAAGAATAGCAGGTAGATCATAATTCAAGGCAGTGTACCATATAGACCATGACATGTTTCAAGGCACAGGCCAAGAAGATTCTGTACTTTTCCACCACCTGGCCCCTCTTACCCCCTCCCCTTGTAAAACATGCTATAAAAAAGCATTTCATGTTCAAAAAAAATTAAAAAAAAACTCAAAGAAAAAAACCTACATGATCATTTCATTAGATTCTGAAGAAGCATTTGACAAAATTTAACACCCCTTCATGTTAAAAGTCTTGGAAAGAACAGGAATTCAAAGCCCATACTGAAACATAGCAAAAGCAATATACAGCAAACCAGTGGTCAACATCAAACTAAATGGAGAGAAACTTGAAGCAATCCCACTAAAATCAGGGACTAGACCAGGCTGCCCATTCTTTCCCTATCTATCTATTCAATATAGTTCTTGAAGTTCTAGCCAGAGTGATTAGACAACAAATAGATGTCAAAGAGATACAAATTAAAAAGGAAGAAATCGCCGGGCGGTGGTGGTGCACACCTTTAATCCCAGCACTTGGGAGGCAGAGGCAGGCGGATTTCTGAGTTCGAGGCCAGCCTGGTCCACAGAGTGAGTTCCAGGACAGCCAGGGCTACACAGAGAAACCCTGTCTTGAAAAACAAAAACAAAACAAAAACAAAAAAAAACACTAAAAAGGAAGAAATCAAAATATCATTATTTGCAGATGATATGATAGTATGCTTAAGTGACTCCAAAAAATTCACCAGAAAACTTCTTCAGCTGATAAACCCTGATAAACTTCAGCAAAGTGACTGGATATAAAATTAACTCAAACAAATCAGTATCTTTGCTCTTCTCAAAGGATAAACAGGCTGAGAAAGAAATTAGGAAAATGACACCCATCACAATAGTCACAAATAATATAAAATACCTTGGTGTGAATCTAACTAAGCAAGTGAAAGATCTGTATGACAATAACTTCAAGTCTCTCAAGAAAGAAATTGAAGAAGATCTCAGAAGATGGAAAGATCTCCCATGTTCTTGGATCAGCAAGATTAATATAGTAAAATGGCTATCTTAACCAAAAGCAATCTACATATTCAATGCAATCTCCATCAAAATTCCAACTCAATTCTTCACAGAGATAGAAAGAGCAATTCTCAAATTCATTTGGAACAACAAGAAAAACAGGATAACAAAAACTATTCTCAACAGTAAGAGAACTTCTGGGGAAATCACAATTCCTGACCTCAAGCTCTGCTACAGAGCAATAGTGATTAAAAAAAAACTCATAGTCTTGGTACAGAGAAAGGCACGTAGATCAATAGAATATAATTGAGGACCCAGAAATGAACCCACACTCCTATGGTCACTTGATCTTTGACAAAAAAGCTAAAACCATCCAGTGGAAAAAAAAGACAGCATTTTCAACAAATGGTGCTTGCTTAAGTGGTGGTCAGCATGTAGAAGAATGCAAATTGACCCATTCTTATCTCCTTGTACAAAGCTCAATTCCAAGTAGATCAAAGACCTCCACATAAAACCAGATACACTGAATATATTAGAAAAGAAATTGGGCAAGAGCCTGGAACACATGGACACAGGGGGAAATTTCCTGAACAGAACACCAATGGCCCAGGCTTTAAGATCCACTATAGACAAGTGGGATCTCATAAAATTGAAAAGCTTCTGTAAGACAAAGGACACCTTTAATCCCAGGAGACAGATACCCAAATCTCTGAGTTCAAGGTCAATCTACAGAGCAAGATCTAGGATAGCCAAGCTTAGGCAGTGAAGAAGATTGAAAACAGAAGGCTAGTGATAATGTAATAAAACCAGGGGGCAAGTTCCAGGTCCAGCAAGGAGCAGAACTTTGACAGCTTCAGCCATGTGGCTTTGACTTTAGAGTCCAGAATAGAAGGAACTACTGGAACAACTGATGCTGGTTAGCTGTAGCTAAGTAATTAGTGGTGATTAAGAAAAGACCAGCATCACTGAGGTAAAATCTTATGGGAAGAGTTTTCTGAGAGCACAGAGAAGTTGTGTTCCAGAGATAGACAAGGTTGTACCTTGTGCTGCAGCTGTCCTTAGTAATGTGTAAGAGTCACCCAGGTGGTACTAGTTTTGAAAGCGTGAAGATGTCATGTAGAACAGCTGAGGCTTAGCACTGTAAGAAGCCATAGAAGGCCATTGGTGAAGGTGCAGCCTCAGTTGCCGTTGATAGCCCAGGACTAAAGGGGCCATACAAAGAAGTTGAGGCTTGGCACCATGAAGAGAGCCTATGAGAGGCTATTGGTGAAGCGTAGTTGTAGTGGAAGAGCCCATTGTATTGGAGATGCCCATACCATGGGATGATCAGAAGAACAGCAGTGGCAGTAGAGTGGATCAACGTGAGCTTAGAGTGCTACGAAGGGCAGAGCTGAAGAAGTGATGCCAGCCCGTTGGAGGAGCCCAATCATGTGTAGATGTCAGGCATTGAAACAAGAAGCTGTAACACTGAAGCTGCCTTGGAGACCACAAGATATTGGAGATGCCACAGCTGTGGGCTATCTGCTGAGTAAAGCTGCTAACAAGGAGTGGAACTAGTCCAAAAGAAAGAACTTTGATGCAGTCAACAAAGATGAAAAGGGAGTTGAAGATCTGAAGACCATTTTGACATCAGACATGGAGATGCAGAGTTTGCCCAGCTGGTTTCCTGTCTTGCTTTGGGGATTATAGTTAAGTGATTGGATGGATCTCAGAGAGACTTTGAACTTTGGAATTTTAACATTGTTGAGACTGCTATAGACTATGGGAACTTATGAAGTTGTACTGAATGTATTTTGCATTATGCTATGTTTATGTATGCCACCCATAGACTCATGTTTGAACAAGCCTATGCAGGCCAGGGAGTAGAATATGATGGTTTGTATATGCTCCACCCTGGAAGTGGCACTACTAGAAGGTTTGATCCTTAGGGGTAGGTGTGCCCCTGTTGGAGTTGGTGTGTCACTGTGATATGGGCTTTAAGACCCCCATCCTAACTGCCTGGAAGTTAATATTCTGCTAGCAGCCTTCGGATGAAGATGTAGAACTCTCACCTCCTCCCACTCCATGCCTGCCTAGATGCTGCCATGTTCCTGCCTTGATGATAATGGACTGAACCTCTGAACCTGTAATCTAGCCCCAATTAAATGTTGTCCTTATAAGAGTTGCCTTGGCAAGAATCTGACTTTGGCCAAAGACAAGAAAATGGGCTGCTTGGCAGGAATATGACATTGGCCAGGGACAAGAAAGTGGGATCCAGGCAAGAATCTGACATTAGACTAGAACAAAGAAGTAATTTCAGGCAGGAATCTAAGTATTAGGCTAGAACAAAGAAGTAAGCTTCACCCGTGAAAATGACTTTGGGCTAGGACAGGGAAGTAGGCTCAGATATTTTGCTCATCCCTTAGAAATAGTGATCATGGGAGTGATCACAGAACTTTGTTTATTGCCTTGCTTGTTTTTTGACTATTTGTGTTTATTGCCTTTCTTGTTCCTTGACTATTTGGATCTATTGTATTGCTAGTTCCTCAACTTAGAACTGATCTTAAAATGTGCATGTAATTAAAATGGTATAAAAGCAAAATGGAGGATGGGAACGGGATAGGAGGTTTCTGGAGGGGGAAGGGGAATGGAGAGAGGGGATGACGCCTGAAATGTAAATAAATAAGATAGTCAATAAAAAAAAAATAGACACCAAAAAAGATAGTTGCTTTGGTCATGGTGTTTGTTCACAGCAGTAAAACCCTAATACAAACAATTTGCTTTTCTTTTGTCATACAACAGATCCTGACCACAGTTTTCTGTTCCTCCACTTCTCCCAGCTCTGACCCACCTCTTCTCCCTCCCAGTTCCACTCCCACTCAATTTCCCTTCAGAAAAGAGCAAGCCTCTAAGAGGGAACAATCAAACATGACAAAACAAGATACAAGAAGACAAGGCAAAAGTTCGACAAGGTAACCCAATAGGAAAACCTGCCCCATGTGCAGGCAAAAGAGTCAGAGACATACCTGATCCCACTGTTTAGAAGTCTCACAAAACACCAAGTTAACTGCCATAACATATATGTAGAGGACCTGGTGCAGGCCCATGCAGGCTCCATGCTTGTTGCTCAGTTTCTGTGAAACCATATGAGCTCTGCTTAGTTGATTCAATGACCCATGTTCTTCTGGTGTCCTCCATCTTTCCTGACTCTGAAAATCTTCCCTCCCCTTCTCCATGGGGTTTCCCAAGCTCCAAGGGAAGGGACCCTATGGTCATCTCCAATTTAGACTCTTTCTCCATAGTGTCTGGCTGTGGATCTCTGCACCCATTCCCATCTGCTGCTAGATGAAGCCTCTCTAATGACAGCCGAACAAGTTATCAATTTATGATTATAGCAGAATAATCATTTCATTTATTTTTTTGACCAGTTGTGTTTGGTTCTACTCTAGGCTAGTCAGTCTCTGGTTCCTGGTCATCCAGTGTAGGGCATGGGCTCCCTCTTGTGGAATGGGCTTCAAGTTAAACCAGGTATTGGTTGACTACTCTCACAAGTTCTGTGTTATCATTGCCCCAGTATTATCTTGCAGGAAGGACAGACTATAGGTAGTGGAGGGTTTTTGTGGCTGTGTTGGTGTCCAGGTTTCTCTTTCTGTAGCCTACAGAGTACCTTCCTGTACCAAAGAGACTAGAACATAAAGGTGAAGTTCCATGTAGGCACCAGCTTGACCAGTCTACATTCAATGAGCTATGTGGATATTGTCGCCAGCAATAGGGCCCCACTGTCAATTTTTGGAGAGCAACTCTCTGTCCTAGCATCAGCTTGGGTTGTTTAGAGATCTCCACAGGACCATCTCAGCTAACCACTCTACCAAATTTAACCCAGTTGCACCATTGGAAGCCTTGCCTGGCTACAAAAGATGGCTAGTTCATACTGAGTCTTCTTCACTAGGGCTACCTTCATAGTACCAGGAAATTTCTACTGCACTAGGTTTCCACACTGCCCACTCCCCAAATTCCCCTTAATTCCAGATATCCTTCCCTGCACTGTCTCTGATGGTCCCCTTATCCCTCTGGCTCCCATCCCCTTACACCCCCAGTCCACCTGAAAAATCGATTCTATTTCCCATTCCCACAGAGAGCCATACCAGCTTGATTCTTGGGTCCATTTAATTTGAATATCTTTTTCCAACCCTTTACCCTGCGGTAATGTCTATTGTGGAGAGCCGCATAGTGTCGCGCCCTTAAGATGGCGCTGGCCTCCGCCTTGCCTTTCGCCATCCCAATGGCGAATGCTCTCAGGTGTAAACAAGTCCTTATTTGGCTGTGGCTGGTGATCTGGCTTGCTTCCGTGTATGTGGACCTATCTGCTGTTGCCACGTGGCATGCTGGGGTAGGCTGGTCCTAGAGTACTTAAGCCTGGGAGACCCTTCCCCCGGGGTCAGAAGCTTATTCAAGGTTCCTGAATAAACTGCTTGGAGAAGAGCTTGTGTGCCACGTCATCCTTGCTGGACAAGGGTGGGCTTGACAGTCTATCCTTGATTTTGAGTTGTATGTCTTGTATGCAGCAG
Organism: Grammomys surdaster; assembly: GCF_004785775.1. NCBI lineage: Eukaryota > Metazoa > Chordata > Mammalia > Rodentia > Muridae > Grammomys > Grammomys surdaster. The sequence goes on along the minus strand of NW_021620070.1, from coordinate 193,881 downwards.
AAGGACAGCCCTGTTTTCACAACCATTTTGTTAGTCTGTGTATTTTTGTTGGGGAATTGAGACCATTAATATCCAGAGGTACCAATGACCAATAATTGTTGAATCCTGTTTGTTGTTGTTGTTGGTGGTGGTGGTGGTCGTTGTCATAGTAGTGTGTGTGTGTGTGTGTGTGCACACGTGGACATCTGCTTCCCTTTTTTATTTTTCTGGTCTGAGATTATTTATTCCCTATGTTTTCTTCATTGTAATTAAACTCTTTAGGTTGGAATTTTCTTTCTAGCACCTTCTATATGGCTATATTTCTAGATAAATATTGCTTTAATTTGGCTATATCATGCAATATATTATTTTCTCCATCTGTAGTTATTGAAAGTTTTGTTGGGTATAGTAGTCTGGTTTTGCATCTGTAGTCTCTTTCAGTCTGAAGTACACCCATCTATGACCTTCTGGCTTTTAGAGTCTTCATTGAGAAGTCTGGTGTAATTGTAATAGATCTGCCTTCATATGTTTTTTAGTCTTTTTCCCTTGCAGCTTTTAATATTTTCTTTGTTTTGTATGTTTAGTAATAGATCTGCCTTCATATGTTACTTAGTCTTTTTCCCTTGCAGCTTTTAATATTTTCTGTTTTATATGTTTAGTGTTTTGATTATTATGTGGTGAGGGGACATCATTTTATGGTCTAATCTATTTTTTTGCTCTGTATGCTTCTTTTACCTTTATAAGCATCTCATTCTTTAGGAAATTTTTCTATGATTTTGTTGAAAATATTTCCTGGGAGTTTGAGTTGGGTTTCTTCTCCTTCCTCTATTCCAGTGGTTCTCAACCTTCCTAATGCTGCAGCCCTTTAGTTCCTCATGTTGTGGTGACCTCCAACCATTAAATTATTTTCATTACTACTTCATAACTGTAATTTTGCTAGTGTTGTGAATCATAATGTAAATATATGATATACAGGATATCTGATATACAGCCTCCAATGGTATTACAATTCACAAGCTAAGAACCACTGCTCTAGTCCTTTTGTTTTTAGATTTGGTCTTTTCATAGTGTTCCAGATTTCCTGGATGTTTTGTGCCAGGAGATTTTTAGATTTAACATTTTCTTTGAACAAGATGTCCATTTCTTCTATCATGTCATCAATGCCTGAGATCTTCCATCTCTTGGATTCTTTTGGTGTAGTTCCTGTTTGAATTCTTAAGTTTTTCATTTCCAGATTGCCTTCAGTTTGGGTTTTCTTTATTGATTCTATTTCTACTTTCAGGTTTTAAACAGTTTTATTCATTTATTTCAACTGTGTTTTCCTGGATTTCTTTAAAGGATTTATTAATTTCCTATTAAGGTACTCTAGCATCTTCATACAGATGGTTTTAAAAAAATTTTTCCTTGTGCTTTAGCTATGCTGGAATATTCAGAGCTTGCTGTAATGGGGTAGCTGGACTCTAGGGGAAACATTGTTCTGGCTGTTATTGTGTACTTATGCTGGTGTCTAGGCATCTTGAGTTGGAATAATTATAAGTCTAGGTGCTTATATCTGTTTTTGTTTTTTGGGGGTGGATGTTTTGTTCCTTGGTTTCTGTTTCCTCTCTGTATTTTAGGAGAGTGTTACAGTTGTGTGTTTCTTGGTAGGAAATTTTTCTGAAGACCTGATAGGTGTTGCCACTGAGGGTTCCAGATAAAATGTGTTTCTGGGTATTGGGAACTGACACTTAGGAATGGGATTAGGCTAGACAGCTGAGAGGGTTCACAAGAGTAAGGATGTAAAAGTGTTCCACAAAGATCTGCCTATTTAGCCTCCTTGTAATGGGGAAGGAAAATAGAGGTTACCCCCTATAGAGCCAGAGTTTCTTATATTTCTAATTTTTCTTGGTTTCTGTTTCTCAGAAGACTTTACCTGATACAACTTAATAATTCCATTACAGACAAAAGATAACATCTCTTGCTATATAGATTTTTCAATTTTTGCTTTTAGTTTTTCTTATTTTATATGTATATGAATTTGTATGACTTTTTTTTTTTTTTGGTTCTTTGTTTAAGACCAGATCTCACTCTGTGGCTCTGGCTGCCCACAAACTTATGTCAATCCTTTTGTCTCAGCCCCTGTGTGCTAGAATTTCAAGTGAAATCCACCATGTCTAGTTTGTATTGTTACATATTCCTTGTAATGTGGAACATTCATCATTATTTTATATAATTTTAAATTATTAATTAATTCTGTTTGCTTGTTGTGTGCTTATGTGCCCATGCACATGCCACAACACACATATGGAGATCAGAGGGTGATTTGCAGGAGTCAGTTTTCTTCTTTTACCACATGAGTTTCAGGGATCAAATTCATATTGTCAGGTTCAATAGCAAGTGTTTTTATCTCCTAAGGTGTCTTAGCATATATCTGTTTATATCCAATTTCTTTGCTTTTCAATTTGCAGGACTCTGTTTTTTTCTTTTACTACATGAGTTCCAGGGATCAAATTCATATTGTCAGATTCAGTAGTAAGTGTTCTTACCTCCTAAGGTGCCTTAGCATATATCTGTTTATATCTAATGTCTTTGCTTTTCTTAAAGTCTGTTTCATTTCATATTAATGCTATTATATTATCTTTACTTTTTAATTTTTACTTTAAGTTTTTTAAAGTAGTAGGTTTCTCTGTGGGTTTTTCATCCATATTTCATTTTGTTCATTTCTTGCCCCTTTCCCAGTTAGCTACCTGCTCCCCTTTTCACTATTGTATCCTTTCACTCCCAGTATTCTCTTCAATTTTTCTCTTTTGTCTTCCTCACCCATCTCCTTTAAAGCCTCTTTATTTCTAGTTATAAGGGCCTCTTTCTAGTTTCCTGGCTTTTATTTATACTCACACACACACACACACACACACCACACCACACACATACACACACCACACACACACAGACACACATACAGAGAGAGAGAGAGAGAGAGAGAGAGAGAGAGAGAGAGAGAGAAGAAGAAGAAGAAGAAGAAGAAGAAGAAGAAGAAGAAGAAGAAGAAGACAGTTTTCTTATGACCATATTTGTCCATTTTTTGTTACTAAGACAAAATAATTGAGATTGGTCTTTATAATGAAAAATGTTTATTTACAATTTTTGAAGCTGAAAGTCAAAGATCAAGCTATACCACCTGATCATCCTTTGTGCCACTCCTTAAGCTACGTCACAATGAATTACTATATGTTAGGAATGCATATAAGAGAGTAAGGTTACATGGTGAAAAAGGAAACAAGAAATAAGAGAGTAGCCAGGCTTGCTCTTTTTATAGCAACTCAGCATTATGGAAATTAAATAGAGTCCTATAAGAACTTCAATATTCCATACCAAAAATGATCCTCTTTGGGGGGTGGGGTAAGACTGGGTTTCTCTCCTGGAATTCTCTCTGTAGACCTGGCTGGCTTTTCTTAAATGTTCTACCATATTTTTATACTACCACTCTAAATTCAAACTCTAACATAAATCTCGGAGCACAAGTCGCAATGAATTTATAGCAGGCTGGAATTTTCATTTTTTCTCATATAATACAAAGATCTTATTTATGTCAAGTCTGTCTTTAATCCACTGTTTATAGTTTCCTTATTGTATTTCAAGATCCATAATTTATATTTAATTTATTTTTAATTATATATAATTCCTTAATATAGCTGTATATTCATATGTTTTCATAGTCTTTCCTTTGTTATCCTGATTTTTCTTATTGACAGAGTCTCATGGATGAAAATATTATTTGCCTTGCTGTGAAATGTTTCTGTCTTTGTTCCACGCTAGTCAATGAACTTGTTCCATTCAAAGGAGTCCTTACCTCAGTTGAAAGGGATACACACATGGATTTTAGATTATCCATAGGATCTACAAAGACAAGAATACACAACAAAGCAAATTGGGCCTGAGCTCTGCCCTGCTGTGGATTGTAAAGAGCGAAATCATCTGCCCTCAGAATTCTCACTCATCAAGTTGTCTCAGCAGAAACGCAGTCTCGGATGAAGTGGGAAGAGGATGAGATCTGAGAAATGAGAGAAAATGATTAGTTTCACTCCACAGATGGAGGATGCTAAATTTTACCTTTTGTGTTATTTTCTAACTGTTGAACTTGCAGACCCTCCCCTGACACACTTTTCCCCATTCATATTTCCACTTGACTTCCTATTGATGTTAACCCTGCTCCTAAAAATAAAACAAAAGCAGCAAATTATAATTTAAAAAAAAAGAAAATATTATTTGGCTGTGTTACTCAGGTAGCTCCACACTCAAGTTTTATTTGTTTGTTTAGGAAAGACCACATATTTTCATTTTTCTGAGATAAATTTCCCAAAGTTCAATATTTGCAATACACTGTAATTTCATGCTTTCTTGTTATAATTATTTGTTTCTTTTTTGTTTGTTTGTTTTGTTTTTCGAGACAGGGTTTCTCTGTGTAGCTCTGGCTGTCCTGGAACTCACTCTGTAGACCAGGCTGGCCTTGAACTCAGAAATCCGCCTGCCTCTGCCTCCCAAGTAATTATTTGTTTCTTAAGGGAATTAAACCTACTACATCATAGGCAAGCACTTAACTATTGAGCTACATTCCCAGTCCTTTCTGTTCATTTTTTACGGAATAAAATAAGATGTTTCCCGTAGAGAATTTCTATTTCACATTATGACAATCATCAATGTATCAGTGATCTTGTTTCTTTGCATCCCAGCCAGCATTAATGGAGTATAGCAATTTTAACAATATTATTTTTTCCAATGAAACTTTGTTTCAATTTTAAAAGTCTTCTTTAATTTCTCTAATGCTAAGTTTGGTGCAATTTTCTCCCCTCCTCTCACTCCGAGTTTCTTAATTGAGATGAATTTTTAAAAACACTTTAAAATTATATTTAGCCTTCTGGTCTGTGCTTCAGCTCTGCACCCAATTCCACAAAACCCAAAGGAGGTGGGGCTCCCAGGAGCTCTAACCCCAGCAGTATCTTAGGTAAGGAGACAGCAACACCTGCCCCAAACAGGGAATAACTGGGACCCACTGGGACCCAGGAATTCACTCCTAGCCAGAGGCACTGGCTCCTCCAGGTCTGCACCCAAACACTGACCAGATCTTGGGCTTCAGCTCTAACTCCAGCAGCAACATCCACCCAAAATAGTTCTGACACAACCAAGATAGTAGGAAAGACAGGCTCTAGTCAGAGACAACGCAGGTAGCATTAAGGAGATCCAGATGGCAAGAGGCAAGCTCAAGAACATAAGCAACCCAGGGTACTTGGTATCAAATAGGTTACCAATGTTAAATCAGGAGCAGATAAACCATCTAAATAGTCCCATAACACCAAAAGAAATAGAAGCAGTCATTAAAAGTCTCCTCACAAGTCCAAGGTGATTCTCTATCCAAAGGGATGACTGTGCCCTTTTCAGGAACATAGCAACTTGGAAGAAAGCCAGGCATGTCCAAGGTCTCTGGTGAACAAGGAATATTTGTTTCCTTTGCCTTCCTTTGGCTGCCTACATGTAAAAAAGAAAAAAGAAAAAAAAAAAAGAAAAGTCTCCCCACCAAAAAAAAAAAAAGTCCGGGACCAGACGGTTTTAGTGCAGAATTCTATCAGACCTTCAAGGAAGACCTAGTACCAATTCTCTTCAAACTATTTGACAAAATAGAAACAGAAGGATCACTACCCAGTTCATTCTATGAAGCCACAATTACACTCATACCTAAACCACACAAAGACCCAACAAAGAAAGAGAACTTCAGAACAATCTCCCTTATGAACATCAATGCAAAAATATTCAATAAAGTTCTAGTGAACCGAATCCAAGAACACATCAAAACAATTATCCATCATGATCAAGTAGGCTTTATCCCAGGAATGCAGGGTTGGTTCAATATACAGAAATCCATCAATGTAATCCACTATATAAACAAACTCAAAGAAAAAAACCATATGATCATATCACTAGATGCTGAGAAAGCATTTGACAAAATTCAACACCCCTTCATGTTAAAAGTCTTGGAAAAATCAGGAATTCAAGGTCCATACCTAAAAGTAAAAGCAATACACAGCAAACCAGTAGCCAACATCACACTAAATGGAGAGAAACTTGAAGCAATCCCACTAAAATTTAAAATTTGGGACTAAGCAAGGCTACCCACTCTCCCCCTACCTATTCAATATAGTACTGGAAGTACTAGCCAGAGCAATTAGGCAACACAAGGAGGTCAAAGGGATACAAATAGGAAAGGAAGAAGTCAAAATCTCACTATTTGCAGATGATATGATAGTATACTTAAGTGACCCCAAAACTTCCATCAGAGAACTCCTAAACCTGATAAACAACTTTAGCAAAGTGGCTGATATAAAATTAACTCATCAAATCAGTAGCCTTCCTCTACTCAAAAGATAAAGTGGCTGAGAAAGAAATTAGGGAAATGACACCCTTCACAATAGTCACAGATATTATAAAATACCTTGGTGTGAATCTAAACAAGCAAGTAAAAGGCCCGTATGACAAGAAATTCAAGTCCCTGAAGAAAGAATTCGAAACAGATCTCAGAAGATGGAAAGATCTCCCATGCTTATGGATTGGAAGGATTAATATAGTAAAAAAGGCTATCATGCCAAAAGCAATCTACAGATTTAATGTAATCTCCATCAAAATTCCCACTCAATTCTTCACAGAGATAGAAAGAGCAATCTCAAAATTCATCTGGAATAACAAAAAACCCAGGATATCGAAAACTACTCTCAGCAATAAAAGAACTTCTGAGGAATCACCATCCCTGACTTCAAGCTGTACTACAAAGCAATAGTGATAAAAACTGCATGGTATTGGTACAGAGACAGGCAGGAGGATCAATGGAGTAGAATAGAAGACCCAGAAATGAACCCACATACCTATGGTCACTTGATCTTTGACAAAGGAGCTAAAACCATCCAGTGGAAAAAAGACAGCATTTTCAACAAATGGTGCTGGTTCAACTGGAGGTCAGCATGTAGAAGAATGCAAATTGATCCATTCTTATCTCCTTGTACAAAGCTCAATTCCAATTGGATCAAAGACCTCCACATAAAACCAGCTACACTGAAACTAGTAGAAGATAAATTGGGGAAAAGCCTCAAACACATGGGCACAGGGGAAAAGTTCCTGAACAGAACACCAATGGCTTGCGCTCTAAAACCAAGAATTGACAAATGAGACCTCATAAAACTGCAAAGTTTCTGTAAAGCAAAGGACACAGTCATTAGGACACAGCGGCAACCAACAGATTGGGAAAAGATCTTCACCAACCCTACATCTGATAAAGGGTTAATATCCAAGAGATACACAAAGAACTGAAGAAATTAGACTCTAGACAATCAAAGAACCCTATTAAAAAATGGAGCACAGACCTGAACAAAGAATTCTCAACTGAGGAAGCTCGAATGGTTGAGAAGCACCTAAAGAAGTGTTCAGCATCACTAGTCATCAGGGAAATGCAAATGAAAACAACACTGAGATTCCACCTCACAGCAGTCAGAATGGCTAAGATCAAAAACACAGGTGACAGCACATGTTGGCGAGGATGTGGAGAAATAGGAGCACTCCTCCACTGTTGATGGGATTGTAAACTGGTAGAACCACTATGGAAAGCAGTCTGGCAGTACCTCAGAAAATTGAACATAGTGTTACCTGAGGACCCAGCTATACCACTCCTGGGCATATACCCAAAAGATATTTCAACATACAACAGAGACATATGCTCCACTATGTTCATAGCAGCCTTATTTATAATAGCCAGAATTTGGAAAGAACCCAGCTGTCCTTCAACAGAGGAATGGATGCAGAAAATGTGGTACATTTATACAATGGAGTACTACTCAGCTATTAAAAACAACGAGTTCATGAAATTCTTAGGCAAATGGATGGAGCTGAAAAATATCATCCTGAGTGAGGTGACCCATCTCAAAAGAACATACATGGTATGCACTCACTGATAGGTGGATATTAGCCCAAAAGCTCACAATATTTAAGACACAAGGCATAGACCACATGAAACTCAAGAAGAAGAAGGAAGACCAAAGTGTGGGTGCTTTGATCCTTTTTAGAAGGAGTATCAAAAGATTCAACCAGAGCTCCCAAAATCTAAACCTCCAGCCTCAGAACACAAAGGGAGAGACTCATGTCTCCACCTGTATAGGTAATTAAGTGTGGCCTTGTCAGACATCAGTGGAAGTGAAGGGCCATTGTCCCTGAAAGTTTGGATTCCCTAGTGTTGGGGAATTTGAGAGCAGGGAGATGGGACTGGGAGGATGTTTGGAGCACACTCTCATAAATATAGGTGGAGGGGGTATGGGATAAGGGGTTTTGGGGTAGAATGGGAGAGGAGATAACATTGAAAGGTAAATATGTAAAATATCCAATAAAAAAAAACAGATAAAGGGTCTAAAAAAAGACAGAGTTTACTTATTTCAAATTATTTTCAAAAGTTTCTAGGGGATGCTAATTGGCTAAGATCTTATTTTAAGCTCTCCACAAAAGAATTTAAGTCTCTGTCTAATATTCTCAAGAGAGATGTAAATCCTAATTTCCATCAACAATTAATTGACAAAAGAGAAGTAATCTCACAAAAAGGAGAAGAAGCTATTATTAATTGATATATTATATAGTCTGATTAGTCATCAGCTGTGCTATAACAGTCCTTTCATAAAAGAGATTATTAATATAGATTTATATTTCTTTAAATAGTGTCTTCATGACTCTCTGACTGTGGAAGGAGCAACTGTTGGCGCTTCTGCCCTGATTTTACAAGAACTCCGAAAAATTGGCTTTAAAAACAAAAGAGGGGGAACGGTAACCCCCCAAGAAGCAGTCCCCCCTGAAATACTCTCCATCATGCCTTGTTCACTTTTATCTCTCTAAAGCTGAAAGCTCATGGCAAATCTGCTGCTGACTGCCTCTGGCATCACCGAGACCAATAAAAACTATGCCACACCTATGTGGAAGGACCCTCTTACCCTTAAAGCTAATGGCCCAGACCCAGTTCTCTTATGTGGCTGAGGATTGATATGCCTTTTTGATACCACAGAAGGCACAGCTAACTGGCTACCAAAAAGATTAATGAAACAAATAGATACCCTCACAAAGCCAGGCCCAACCATAAATAAGACGAATAACAATTGACATCCAGGTAAGAGAAATCTCCCTGAGAATTCCCTTCTTTTTCCTTTCCAGGTAAAAATGAATCACCCATGATGTCTGCTGATAGAAGTTCTAATCCAGATGCTGGCCTCCGAACTTATACTACTCAGACCTTTGAAGGGCCACTGACAAGAACATCAAACAGCTAGAGATTGACATCACTAATCTGAAGAAATCCCTCGTTTCACTGTCTGAAGAGACCTTGAAAAATCGCAAAGATCCTTATTGGACTTGATTTACTCTATTACAATAGAAAAGGCTGTGTATAGCTCTTGACTGTGTATAGCCCTTAAAGATGAATGTTGCCTTTACATAGAAAAGACAGGGATGGTTAAAGAGAGCATGAAAAAGGTCAGAGAAGGCCCTGAGAAAAATCAGAGAGAGAAAGAGAAAGATGAGTGCTGGTACAAGAATTGGTTTTCAGCCTCTCCATAGTTGTCAACCCTACTTCCTCCCAGCTTGGGACCATTATTTGGGTTATTTTTGCTTATTTCTTCTGGTCCCTGGGCCTTAAATAGGCTGACTAACTTTGTGAAACAACAGATAAATAATTTGGTAGCAAATCCAATTCAGATACATTATCATAAGTTAGCTATGGAGGACCACGAGACTCAAGATGAGGTTGTTACTTCATCCAGGGTGTTCTCAAAACTCATCTCCACTCAACCTAAAAGAGGGGACTTCCGCCCCTAGACCAAGCAGAGCGGGGCCACCCAGAACCCCTTCTGACTGGCGATCTGAATTCTTGCTTAGGCTTTGAGGCTAAGTACTGTAAGGGAATATCAATAAAAGTTAAAAACATCTCTCTGGGTTCCCTAAGGGACAAGCCTGACTGCATAGGGGTTGATGTCAAAAGTATCCCCACTCCACGAAAAAGACATCGGGATGGGTATGGCCCTCATGCCTCACTGGACAACGATAGGCGGACTGGAGCTATTACAAGGTCCCCTTCAATTACTGGAGGTCAGGCCTCTATCCCCGCCTTTGCAAGATTAGAATCACCACAGCCCTTCTATACTTAGAGAAGGGAGGAGATGTCAGGGGCAGCCCTGCTTATACACTGAAGGGCTAAAATCAGCCATAGGCCTAAAATCAGCAATAGACCTGTCATACAGGTATACCGACACCAAGTCTTGGGTCTCAGTGGAAAAACATTGAAACAGAGGGCTATAAGCTATTGTAAACAGCCAGCTTTTGTGGAAATTTACCAGCCGGTGTAGTCATAGACCTTTTAAATAGGTAGCCTTGGCAGATAATACCAACTTAGATAAGGACAAGTGAATCATAGGCAGAGTTATAGTGACCCATCCCCTGAACTCTCACCCAGTTGATACCCTTTTCTGAAAGATATCTGTATTCTCCCTGAACACCCATGCCTCAGTGTCATCCCCTTCCCCACATCCTGCCTTTTTGTGTTTACTACCCCTGTGCGAATAAGTAAAAATTACGATTTGAAAAAAAAATTATAAAAAGAAAGGTAAATAAATAAAATATCCAATAAAAAACATAATGGAACTGACAATTGTAGTTGAGCAGTCGAGACTTTTAGTCAACAATTTATTACAGGGATTCCGTATAATTCTCAAGGACAAGGTATTGTGGAAGAGGCCCATGGAACTTTATAAAGATTGGTGAGACATGCTGTTGTTGAGACAAAGAATGATGCCAACCTGTGAGCTTGCTGAGTGCCCTGACAAGGGTTACTGGGAAACTGTATTGGACATATGTTCCTGACCCAGCTTTGCTTGCCTATATCCCAGATGGGACAAGCTGCCTTGCCTCAAGTTTTTAGACTTTGTGGGACAAAGAAACAAAAAGAGAAATTATAATGTCTCTTGTATTTTTCTTTAAGGTGACCAGATATTAGGACTCAATCATGTACTTGTCTAGAAATCAATCCAATATTGGAAATAACAGTCTACATTTGGAAGGCCGAATCTGGACATTATCAGAGACATATTTGGAAGTTAGCTGTAGTTCACTATGATGTTATGATAGAAAGAGATATAGTTGGGACAGGATCTGGATTTCAAACAAGGGTTAGTGCATGTTTTAAGGCTCTCTCTTTTTTTTAGATTTTTAAAAAAAGTTTTATTTTTTTAAGAATTTCACATGAGTACTGGATTTTTATCATTACATCAGAGACTAAGTCACCAACCAAAGAGCATAAATGAGCTGGTATGTGCCCCTTTGTATTTACACCATTTCTTCCACTCCCCCTCCAACTTCTTCTATGCCCCCCCAACTCTTCCTCAAATTGATCTCTTCTTTAATTATTATTAATGTTATGTAGAGCCTTTACCAAGTAAATCAAAAGCAAACAAACTCAGGTCTCTGTTATGATTCCAGCTATGTACGTAGATACACTTGAGTTATAAGCAAAGGCCTGAACCTGTGGCTGGCTGGTGACTTAATGGCAGAAGGATTATAGGGTCTTTGTGTTTTTTTCTTCTTCTAAAGAATAGAGTAGGAAGCCAGTGGATCACAGCCAGGCGATTATCATATTTTTACACACTTGGTGAGGCAAGGAATGAACTTGTTAACTGAAATAGAGCCTGCTCTGGGACAGTTCCTGTCATGTTTCCTTCCACATTTCCACTTCTGGTGGAGTAGAGATATACACACAAGTTAATGGACAAACTCAGAACATCAGTGGTAGGAGATGTACAAAGCCAGTATTTACTCAGTATCTTCAATCCCACCTAAGGTACCCCTTGTACAGATGGAGAACAACAAAGATACATTAAACAATCTCTTGTCAACATTAATTAGCTTTTTCTGTACCAATAAGCTTATCTTCAGACCTATCCTGGGATCTGTGCCTAATTAATTGTATTGAGCTGTAGTTTTAAATTTGATCAATTAAATCTTTCTCTTTGAGTTAGATATCACTGTAAGAATAACAACCTATAGGAAAATAAATTTTCTAAATCATGCAATCTAACAACATAGTTACATCAGTACCATTTCTATTTTTGACACCCATGGTTCCTATAATCATGGAATCAACTTAAAGATGACCCAAATGCATGGTTAGTCAGTTCTCTACTTGTGGCTAAACAACAGGACTTTTACATGGCCAGCAGCTGTGTGTGTGTTTATGTGAGTGTGTGTGTATGTGTGTGTTTATGTGAGTGTGTGTGTGTGTGTGTTTATGTGAGTGTGTATATGTGTGCGTATACATACAGATGAACAGAGGAGGCAGACAGAACACATTTATTTATAACTAGACTGTAAAATAGATAAGTAAAGAACTAAGAAATGGCTTCACACTTACTTGCATTCAGATCTTTAAAAACAGTGCTTGGCTTGATGGAAATTGTCAAGCTAAAATTGGTTTTGTTTCTTCTATAGTATTTATTGTAAGTTGCATTGGCTGTATAATTTCCAATTGTATTCGTGTGTTGAAACCTGGCATGTCTGTTACAGGGGTCTATCAACCAGTTTTTGTCTTACTGCCCTGAGTATTAGAAAACCTTGATTCTCTGAAAAAAGCTTGAAAGTGCTGGAAGAAATGAGTTAGGCTTTAAGCAGAAGCAGGAGGGTAGCAGGCTTGATTATTGCTGGTATAACAGCTTTAATTTCTTTAATTGCTTGCACCACTGCTTCTGCAATAGGATTGACACAAGGAGTTAAGACAACTATTATTGTTAACCATCTAGCAAAAAATGTTACTAATGTATTGAGTATACAAAAAGATTCATATAGTTATCTGGAACAACGGATGATGCTCTATAACCTATTCAAATTATCTGAAGGAGGTTCATAGTTCAAGAGTTAGGAGCCATCCCAAGTGTCATGATAAATATCATTGGAGTAGTGTTACTTCTAAAATTTACAATGATTGTCATTATAATTAGAAAAAAGTGTAAAGACACCTGTAGGGTATTTGGCATAATCCTAACACCTCTCTGGGTGTGTTAACTTTGCATAGTGAGATTATGAATTTAAAGAATGCTACTCTGTTGAGCTTTGATGCTGCAGATAATGTCGATAAAATTATTCACGGCCTGAGGTCAGTATTTCCATTTTAGTCAAACCTCAGGAATGGCATATATAGTTGATTAGGCTAGCCCTTCTTGTCCTTGGAATACTTTTATTCCTGCATTCCTGCCCATCGTGTTAAAGCTTGTCTCTAACTACATCAAGAGACTGGCAGCCAAAGTACATGACTTGAAACTGATAATGGACCCCCAGACAGAGTTATTAATTTAACAGGTGCATTGCTTATGATAATGCATATTCCATGATGGGTAAGGAAGGCTTTCTTGTCAGAACGACCTAAGACAGGCTCAGTCTGGTTTATGCAATAAAAAGGGGGGATATGTGGAGAGCTTTGGGGGCTGCCTGGCAGGAATCTGTCATTGGCCAAAGACAAGGAAATGGGCTGCAGGCAGAAATCTGACATTGGGCTGGAACCAAGAAGTAATTTCAGGCAGAAATCTAAATCCTAGGCTAGAACAAAGAAGTAATTTCATGCAGAAATCTAAATCTTAAGCTAGAACAAAGAAGTAGGCTTCAGGCATGAAAATGATTTGGGGCTAGGACAAGGAAGTATGCTCAGATATTTTGATCATCCTGATAAGCCCTTAGAAATAGTGATCACAGGAGTCTGTTTCTTGTAGTGCATGTTCTTTGATTATCTGGGTTTATTGTCTTCCTTGTTCCTGGACTATTTGCATCTATTGTATTGCTAGTTCCTCAACCTAGAACTGACCTTAATACTTGCATGTAATTTAAACAGTATAAAGACAAAAAAAGGAGGAGGAGGGATGGGATAGGGGATTAATGAGGGGGGGGAATGGGGAATGGGGATGGCATCTGAAATGTAAATAAATAAAATATCTAATAAAAATACATTTAATATTAGTCTGTGGGGTACATACACCATAGTGTGCATGTGGAGGTCCAAGGAAAACTTTCAGAAATCAGTTCTTTCCTTCTACCTTTATGTGGGTTCCTGGGATTGAACTCAGGTCTCCAGGCTTGGCATGACAAAGGCTTTATTTGCTGAGCCACCATGCTTGCCTGAGATAAATAATTTTTAATGTAATCATTTATAAATGCTTATTTCCCTTGCAGCACTACTTTTTCGGCATCTGTTAGTGTTTAGTATGTTGCATTTTATTTTGACCATGAACTATTTTCTAATTTCGCTTCTAAGTCCTATTTTGATTCACTTTAAAAGTGTATTATTTACTTTTGACATATTCATGGCCCCTTCCCTCCTGTGATTATTTCATTTTGTTGTGATTACAGAAGATACTTTCTATAACTTGTTTTTCAATTAAATCGTATTTATTAAGATTTAATTTATATCCCTTATATATAATGTACTATAAAAAATGCCCCATGTATACATGAGAAAAATATGAGCCCTAATTTTGTTTAGCGAAGTATTCTATTTGTTTATATTCTACTTGTTTTATAGTCTTCTTCAGATCTTCTATTCCTTCTTGATTTCATGAATATTTGTTATATATGTTATTGCAAGTAGGATGCCAAAATCTCTAGCTATTATTATACAACTATGTATTAGGGTCTGTCGATTTTTGTATGCTAATTTATGAGACTTTGTTGTTAGGTGTTCAGTTTGAAATTTGCTCTTAATTTATAATAGTTGTATCAGTGACTTGAACATATATCTTTTATCAAGTTGGAAAGTCTCTTTTCATTTCTACAGTATTAAGGAATGCTCATTGGTAATGAACATGTAATTTCACTGAATGCTTTTTGGTATTTATTGAAATGCATGTGTGATTTTTCACTTCATGTTAGTCAACAAAATAAAATTTTTGAATTTTGACTCCACTCTTCTTAGTCATAATGTAGAGTGTAATGTAAAATATATTAATTAGCTCAATTATATAATATATTATCAATATTTTGTTAAAATTATTATTTAGACTAAAGTATATTGGGGTTTTAAATTTTTCCTCTATTTTGTTTTGTTTCATATTAATCAACTTTGTTATCAAAGTCATATTATCTTTACTGCATGATTAGGAAAAAATTCCATATGTGCTCTAAAAATAAATGATACTTTGTAGACCAGGGTGACCATCTGCCTGTCTTTACCTGCTTGAGTCTTGAGATTAGAGGCACACACCACCACACCTGACTGATATAACATTTTAAGAGGGAGACATTTATAGCTTTGAGAAATACAAATACGATATAGTAATTTTAACTATTATTTGTGTCTTTACACTGCTTAAGACTTTATTTATTTGACAGTACCAGTTTGTGTGAATGAAATTCTTCTCTTTTTAAAATAATTTTCACAGACTTCTTCTAGTGGTACCTTAAACACAAAATAAATGCATAAAAAATATAAAGTAACTAGAGTACATTTAACAAAGTATATTATAAAACATTGTCTGGGAAAATTGATGAATATTCTTGTAGTAAGTATAATGATACACCAAGTTTATGAACTGGAAAACCCAAACTTTCAGCTGCCATTGTTGATGGGAGCTGACTCTTAGCTAAAAGCGGCTATCATCTTTACAGCCATCTTGAGCCATATACCCTGACAGGAGACTTGTTTTCAACAGCCTGCAACAGCTGAGCACACTCTGATAAACATCTTGCTTTGCTGTTTAGTGCCGCCAGCAGCTAGGTGCATGTGATCTCCATGCTGTTAGGCACATGACATTGTGTCTTCAGCTGTGCTTGTCCACAAGGGCAAGGCACGTGGTAAAGGGTATAAATACCCAGGATTTCTTTTCAATAAAAGAGACTTGACCAGATTCTGTCTTGTATCCATTTTTTGTGTCTCTCGCCCCTCCATCCCCACTCTCTCTCTCTTGCTAGATCCTGACCTATGGACCAGAGCAGCAGAATGGGCCATTACAAAGTGGTGTTCAACATGCGTGGCAGCAAGAACAAGAGACCCAGTGAGGGACGTTACTGGAAGAAAGGTTGACTGAAAATTCAGAAGTGAAACAGGTGATTGCCATGGGAAACTGCCGTGTGGAGACCAGTAAGTCATAGTAATGATAATGGGGCAAGAAATAAGTCAGTCTGAACTCAACTCTCTGTTTTTGTTCTGTTGCTTGCTGTTTATGTGTATCAATTGTCTGCTTTTGTTTCGCTGTTTAAATGCTGTCTTTCATGTCCAAAAGAAAAAGAAACACATAGAATCCAAAATACAACCAAAGGTTAAAGTAATCAATTTGTCAGAGCCAGATTGTGCTGACCTAGAGGAAGAGGCAGCCAAATATTTTGACCCTGAATGGCCTTCTTCCCGAAGGCCCCCTCCCTGTGCTCCTTCACCTCCAGATGCTCCTGCTATGGAGATGGCGGTTGTAGATCCCAGAAAGGAGTTACAGGACAAAATTTCTCTCCTCATACAACAAATAGAGTTAGAAAAAGAGTATCAGGACTTAATTAATCAGCTACAAAAAATTAAAGACAGGGAAGAGGTCTCGAGAGGGCAAGGAAAATCGCCCAGGTCCTCGAGTTCCTCAACCTGGAGTTCAAAGGCAGCCCCTGTCCTCTGGTTTTAATTCAGCCACAGATCAGCCAGAGGAGAGAGAGGTTAAGGTTTTCCCTGTATCAGAGACTAGAGATGCTCAAGGAGTTGTGTGGAGACATCACACAGGGTTTAACTTTCAAATTATTAAAGAATTAAAAAATTCAGTGGCACAATACGGTGCCACTGCTCCCTTTACTCTTGCAATCTTAAAATCTGTTCCAGAGGAGTGGCTGACTCCTGGTGATTGAGATACTCTAGTGAGAGCAGTTCTTAGCGGTGGTGACCATCTTATTTGGAAATCAGAGTATCATGAGAATTGTAAAGAGACAGCTAGGAGAAACATTCAGGCAGGTAATGGTTGGTCCTTTGATGCCTTAGTAGGAGAAGGGCAATTTGCTTCTAGTGATAACCAGATGCAATATGACCCAGGCTTATTCGCTCAAATTCATAATGCAGCCATGAAGGCTTGGCGCAAACTCCCGGTAAGGAAGACCCTGGTGCATCTTTGACATCAGTCAGACAAGGGCCTGATGAACGATTTTCTGATTTTGTTCATCGATTAATGACAACAGGAGGGAGGATTTTCGGTAATGCAGAGGCAGGTGTAGATTATGTGAAACAACTTACATATGAAAATGCCAATTCTGCCTGCCAAGTGACCATTAAACCCTACAGGAAAAAGACAGATCTTACTGGGTATATCAGACTCTGTTCTGACATAGGGCCCTCCTACCAACAGGGCTTAGCTATGGCAGCTGCCATGCAAGGACAAGCAGTAAGAGATTTTTTGGCAAGTAGAGACAAAAAGGCCTGTTTTAAATGTGACAAGCCTAGATACTTTACAAAATATTACAAAACAAAAAAGGAGTTAAGCAAGAGACAGCCCAGAAAACAGCCTGGGCTATGCCCACATTGCAAACGTGGAAGGCATTGGGCTAGTGAATGTAGGTCCAAGACAGATGCACAAGGAAATACCCTTTCCCATAATCAGGGAAACAGGAACAGGGGCCAGCCCCAGGCCCCGAACCAATATAAGCCAAAACAGGCTTATGGGGCAGTCAGTTTCATACCATCAAACAAAAACCCCTTTCAGAACTTAGTCGAGCAACACCAGGAAGCGCAGGACTGGACCTCAGTTCTGCCACCCACACAGTATTAACCCTAGAAATGGGACCTCAGGCCTTACCCACTGGAGTGTTTGGACCACTCTATCCAAATGTGTTTAGCCTGATAGTGGGAAGAAGCAGTGCTACTATGCAGGGACTATAATTTTTTCCTGGAGTTAAAGACAATGATTATCAAGGTGAGATTAAGGTAATGGCCAAGGCAATACAGAATATAGTCACCATTCCTACAGGAAGGAGGATAGCTCAACTATTGTTACTTCCATTGATTCCTACTAGTCACAAATAT
The DNA here is from genome assembly GCF_004785775.1 of Grammomys surdaster. Taxonomy (NCBI): domain Eukaryota; kingdom Metazoa; phylum Chordata; class Mammalia; order Rodentia; family Muridae; genus Grammomys; species Grammomys surdaster. Next base: position 175,835 of record NW_021620070.1, on the reverse strand, counting down.
AAGAGTCCTAAGAGAGGGGATCAAGGCTTTGGTTCCTCTGATGAATACTGGGTACAGCCTATCATTAAACAAAAACCTATGATGACAATATTGCTCGATGGGAAGGCATTCCGAGGCTTGGTTGATATAGGAGCTGATGTGACAATCATCAAACGAAATGATTCGTCCACCACCTAGCCTCTGACCCCAACCTTAACCAATTCAAGGGGTATTGGCCAAAGCCAAAATCGACAGCAAAGCTCTAAGGTGCTGACATGGAAAGATAAAGAAGGAAATACAGGGAATATACAACCCTATGTCTTCCCGGGCCTTCCCATTAATCTCTGGGGCAGAGATCTATTATCCCAGTTGGGATTGATTATGTGCAGCCCAAATGAAGTATTCACAGCTCAAATGATAAACTCTGGATTTTCTCCAGGGAAAGGATTAGGAAAAAGTGAAGATGGGATTACTCATCCTATTGAGATCCATGGTAATTCTGGGAGAAGAGGCTTGGGGTATTTTTGATGGGGGCTATTGATTCAGTTGCATCCCTAGGGCATTGTGTTGATCCCATCACCTGGAAGGGGGACTCGCCCATCTGGGTGGTTCAGTGGTCCCTAACCACTAAAAAATTACAAGCTGCTCAATTGCTAGTGCAGGAGCAATTAAAGGCAGGACATTTAGAAGAGAGTAACTCTCCCTGGAATATCCCAATATTTGTCATTAGGAAAAAGTCAGGAAAGTGGAGATTGTTGCAAGACTTGAGGACTGTTAATGCAACCATGATTCTGATGGGAGCCTTACGATCTGGGCTACCCACACCAGTGGCCATACCTTTAGGCTATTATAAAATAGTTATAGATTTAAAAGACTGTTTCTTTACTATCCCCTTTTATCCTAATGATAGAAAGCACTTTGCTTTTAGTGTTCCCGCTGTAAACTTTAGAGAACCTATGAAAAGATATCAATGGAAGGTCTTGCCTCAGGGTATGGCTACCAGTCCTACCTTGTGCCAAAAGTTTGTGGCTTCTCCCATAGAGTGTGTTAGAACCATGTGGAAGCAAATCTACATGATTCATTTCATGGATGATATTTTAATAGCAGGAAAAGATGGAAAACAGGTACTCCAATGCTTTGATGATCTTAAAACAGCTATACAGACTGCAGGGTTACAAATAACACCAGAAAAGGTACAATTACAAGATCCATATACTTATTTAGGATTTCAGATTAATGGTCCACGTAATATTAACAGCAAGGCCACCTTGAGTACTGATTCCCTTAAGACACTTAATGATTTTCAAAAACTATTAGGAGACATTAATTGGCTATGACCATATTTGAAACTTACTACAGGAGAGTTGAAACCTTTGTTTGACATTCTCAAAGGAGATCCTGACCTTAAGTCTGGCAGGGCTCTAACAGAGGAGGGTAGAAAAGCCTTACGGAAGGTTGAGAGTGCTATTTCATCCCAATTTGTAACTCATATTAATTATTCTAAGCCTTTATATTTTCTTATTTTTAACACTAAATTAACTCCTACTGCAGTTTTTTGGCAAACTGCACCCATATTATGGGTTCATCTTCCCTCATCCCCTAAAAAGGTCCTTTATCCATACTATGCAGCTGTAGCAGATATGATTATGTTAGGCAGAGATAACAGTCAAAAATATTTTGGAAAAGATCCTGATGTCATAGTACAACAAGACATCAGGTTAATTGGCTTATGCAGAGTTCTGAAGTTTGGCCTATAGCATGTGCCTCATTTGGTGGTCAACTAGATAACCATTATCCACCAGACAAATTAGTCCAATTTTGTAAATGCCATGCATTTGTTTTTCCATCTCGTACTACACATGCACCTATAAAGGAAGCATTGCTAGTTTTCACTGATGGTTCCTCATCAGGAACAGCTCCTTATGCCTTTAAGGATCAAGTAATTTCCTTTGCTACATCATCTGTGTCAGCTCGATTGGTTGAATTACATGCTGTTATTGCTGTGTTTCAAACATTTCCAAATCAAACCATTAATATTTACACAGATAGCTCATATATAGCACAATCTATCCCTCTGCTAGAAACTGCTGTGCAAATAAAGCATTCCTCAGAAGCAGCCGATTTGTTTTTACAGTGCCAACAGTTAATTTTGAGGAGAAAGTGTAAATTCTTTATAGGACACCTGAGAGCCCACACTGGGCTACCAGGTCCTCTCACTGAAGGAAACACCAAGGCAGATCTAGCCACTCGTGTAGCCACAGTGACTTTATCAGATCCACTGTCTAACTTGGATCAGGCCATAAAGGCTCATGAGTTACATCACCTTAATTCTCAAACTTTAAAGTCATGTTTAAAATTACCAGAGAACAAGCTAGACAAATTGTCAAACAATGTCAATCATGTGTTACATGTTTACCAGTTCCTCATTTGGGTGTGAATCCAACGGAACTGATACCAAATAGTCTCTGGCAAATGGATGTTACCCATTATAATGAATTTGGAAATCAAAAATATATACATGTATGTGTAGATACATACAGTGGTTTCATTTATGTGGCATTACAAACTGGAGAAGCAAGCAAACATGTGATCATTCATATGCTTGCTATAATCGCTGTATTGGGTTTGCCAAAACAGATCAAGACTGACAATGGCCCAGGTTATATAAGCTCCAGTTTCCACCAATTTTGTGAAAAATTGGGAATACTACATAAAACGAGTATTCCATATAATCCACTGGGCCAAGGTATGGTAGAAAGGGCACATCAAACCATTAAATGTCAATTTGAGAAAATTAAAAATGGGGAATGGTATCCTACCAAGGGATCCCCCAGAAATATCCTTCATCATACCCTCTTTATTTTAATTTTTTTTAACTTTGTATTCTGAAGGAAAATCTGCTGCAGATAGATTCTGGCATCCTAATGCCAAAAAGAATTTTGCAAAAGTCCTCTAGAGAGACTCATTTACTGGAACCTGGAATGGGCCAGATCCAGTACTTATCTGGAGAAGAGGTTCTGTCTGCATATATTCCCAAACAGCAGATGCTGAACGCTGGCTGCCAGAGAGACTGATAACAAATAGACAACAATAACAAATCCAGGGAGGAGAAACCCCCTGAGAAGCATATTTTTTCTTTACAGGAAACATGAAGATGCTTCACTGGAGCAGATCAACCAGCATATCTGACTTGGACAGTTCTCAGTGTGGAAGAAGACATCACCACCCGCACCTCCAGGATGGCTCTATTAGACTCTTGGTTCCTGGATTTATGATAAGGGGTACATTGTTTAAACCCAAGAGAGAACCCATTACCAAAGTTACTATAGTTGTTTTTTAGGTTTGAGATTTATTGGGGCAGGGACAGGGATTTTTTTACTTGTTTTACTTGTTTGTTAAGATCAAAGCTATGATCAGTTCTGTACTTATTTAGATTTAGATTTAGATTTAGATTTAGAAAATAGTGTTACAGAATAGAAGAGGCTTATACTTTTTATTCCTCCAACAGAGGGAGTTGTGTGCTACCCTTAAAAAGAGTGTCGCTCTGAGGCAGAATGGTTTACACCAACCATTCAGGCATTGTTAAGTCTCTTGTCTGTCAGGTCCATGCTGATCAACAGACTGATGGCTTTCGTACAACAATAGATAGACACTATTCAAATGAAACCCATACAGGTCCGTTATTACAGGCTGGAAGTAGGGGACTCTAAAACCTCTGTCATCAAGACTGACGAGGATTAACCCCTAACTTATGCACTAAGCCGGATAGTCAATGACGGGTAAGAGAACACCTCAATACCCTTGCCCCTAACTGGGAGGCCTCACCATCCTAAGACAGGAGCTCAACCAATGGCTGTTGAGTATCCAGAGACGGGAAAGGGAAGCTGGGGTCCTTTGTTCCAACCTAAGACAGACACGGTTTCCGTAAGTTTTCCCAGCCTTCCCTTTTCAAAAACAATGTAAAAAGGGGGACCTGTTGGGAGCCGACTCCTAGCCAAAAGCGGCTATCATCTTTACAGCCATCTCGAGCCATATACCCTGACAAGAGACTTGTTTTCAACAGCCCACAGCAGCTGAGCACACTCTGATAAACATCTTGTTTTGCTGTTTAGTGCCGCCAGAAGCTAGGTGCACGTGGTCTCCATGCTGCTAGGCGCATGGCGTAGTGTCTTCAGCTGTGCTTGTCCATGAGGGCAAGGCACGTGGTAAAAGATATAAATACCCAGGATTTCTTTTCAATAAAAGAGACTTGACCAGATTCTGTCTTGTATCCATTTTTTGCATTTCTCACCCCTCCATCCCTACTCTCTCTCTTGCTAGACCCTGACTTGCAGACTGGAGCAGCAGAATGGACCATTACAAAGTAGAAGAATGGGCCGTTACACATTGTTACCAAATGAATTTATATAATTGATGCAATACTGTTTAAAATACCAGTAAATTTGGTTTTAGTTAATTATTTATATTCAAATTTTTTAACTTAATTTTATTTTTTTATTTATTCACTTGACATCTACCCACTGCCCCTCCCCATCACTCCCTCCCACAGTCCTTCCCTCCTCCCCCACCCCTTCTCCTCTGAGCAGGTGGGGCCCCTCTGGGTATCTCTCCACCCTGGCACTTCAAGGGTCTTCAAGGCTAGGCACTTCCTCCCCCACTGAGACCATATAAGGCAGCCCAACTAAGAACATATCCCACTTACAGGCAACAGCTTTTGGGATAGGCCCTGCTTCAGTTGTTTAGGACCCACATGAAGACCAAGCTGCACATCTACTACATATGTGTGGGGAGACTTATGTCCAGCTCCTGTATGTTCTTTTTTTTTAAGATTTATTTATTTATTTATTTATTTATTTATTTATTTATTTATGAGCACACTGTAGCTGCCTTCAGATACACCAGAAGAGGGTACTGGATCCCATTACAGATGTTTGTGAGCCACCATGTGGTTGGGAATCAAACTCAGGACCTCTACAAGAGCAGTCAGTGCTCTTAACATCTGAGCCATTTCTCCAGTCCTCCTGTATGTTCTGTAGTTGGTGGTTCAGACTCTGAGATCCCCAAAGGTCCAGGTTAGTTGACCTGTTGGTCTTCCTGTGGAGTTTCTATCCCCTTTGGGGCTGCAATCTTTTCTCCTATAAGAATCCTCCAGCTCCATCTACTGTTTGGCTGAGTGTCTGCATCAGACTGAGTCAGCTGCTGGGTGGAGCCTCTCAGAGGACGACTTGCTCCAGTCTGCAAGCATAATAGAGTATTATTAATAGTGTTAGGGATTGGTGCTTGTCCATGGGATGGGTCTCAATTTGGGACAATCATTGGTTGGCCATTTGCTCAGCCTCTGCTCCATCCCCTCTCCCATGCCTGCATTTCTTGTAGATAGGATAAATTTTAGGTTGAAAGTTTTGTGGGTGTGTTGGTGTCTCATTCACTCCATTGGGTTTCTTGCCTGGCAACAAAGGTGGTCTCTTCAGGCTCCATATCCCCAGTGTAGTGAGTGAGTCACAGCTAAGGTTGTCCCTATTGGTTTTTGGGTGCCTCCCTTATCCCATGTCTCCGAATCATGCTGAAGGTGTTCCTACCTCCTCATTCCTCGTCAATTGAGATTTTCATTCATTTTCATGGCCATCTAGCCATCTCTCCCATCCTTCCCCACACCTGATCCTGAATGGTTCCATTCCCTCTCCATCCTCTTCCCTCCCAATTTCCTCCTCCATCTGCCTCTTATGACTATTTTATTCCCTCTTCTTTTTCTTATTTTCTTATTTTATTTTTTTTTGTGGGGCTTCTCAGGCACATTTATTAATGCCACATTGTAAATAATACTAGGTGAGTGCACAGTGATGTTCCGTGTTCTCATCTAACACAGCTGGCTTCAATTTAGCTGATGTGCTCATCTTGAGTGGACTCAGGGAGCAGTCAGTGATGGCCATGTGCAGGTGCAGGACAGGAGCCTTTCAGAGCTTCACTTCTTTTATCAGCACTCCTGATTTTATAAATGATGAGGCTCATTAACCCCACTCCTACACAAATTTCCTGGTTAACCTGGGTATAGTAGGGTTTCATGGGGACCCAGACTTTGTTAATAAAGGTTTGAAGCATCTCAGCAGAACCAAGGCCACAGGCAACACCAAATTCTGCAACAGAATGGGAAAGGTCACAGAGCACGAAGGCGCTGTGTGGGGCCTGCTGGAGTCTTATTTTATTTTTACTGGATATTTTATTTACATTTCAGATGTTATTCCCTTATCCCATTTCTCCACCTTGCCCAGGAACCCTATATCCTAGCCCCCCTCCTTCTGTTTCTCTGAGGATGTGCCCCACCCACCTATCTACTCCTACCTCCCCACCCTTGAATTCCCCCACACTGGGCATCCAGTCTTCATGGGACCAAGGATCTCCGATCCCACCTATGCTCAACAAGGCCATCCTCCCGTACATATACAGCTGGAGCCATGGATCCCTCCCTATGTGCTCCCAGGCTGGTGGTTTAGACCCTGGGAGTTCTGGTTGGTTGGTATTATTGCTCTCCCCATGAGGCCACAAACCCCTTCAGCTCCTTCACTCTTCTCTCTAACTCCTTTGTTGGAAATCCCATGATCAGTTCAATAGTTAGCTGTGAGCATCCACCACTGAATATGTCAGACGCTGGCAGACCTCTAAGGAGATAGCTATATCAGGCTCCTGTCAGCATGCACTTCCTGACATCCACATCAGTGTCTACCTTTGGTGACTGCACGTAAGATGGATACTCAGGTGGAACAGTCTCCAGACGACCCCCTCCTTCAGTTTCTGTTCCACACTTTGTTTCCATATTTGCTCCATGAGTATTTTGTTACACCTTCTAAGAAGAACCAAAGCACCCACACTTTGGTCTTTCTTCTTCATAAGCTTCATGTGGTCTGTGGGTTGTATATTGGGTATTGCAAGCATTTGGACTAATATCCACTTATCAGTGAGTGAATACCATGTGTGTTCTTTTGTGATTGGGTTACCTCACTCAGGATGATATTTTCCAGTTCCATCCATTTACCTAAGAATTTCTCAAATTCATTGTTTTTAATAGCTGAGTAGTACTTCATTGTGTAAATGTACCACATTTTCTGTATCCATTCCTCTGTTGAGGGACATCTCGATTCTTTCCAGCTTCTGGCTATTATAAATAAGGCTACTAAGCAGAGAGGGGCCACCCAGAACCCCCTCTGACTGGCGATCTGAATTCTTGCTTAGGCTGCGAGGCTAAGCACTGCAAGGGAATATCAATAAAAGTTAAAAATATCTATCTGGGTTCCCTGAGGGACAAGCCTGACTGCATAGGGGTTGATGTCAAAAGTATCCCCGCTCCACGAAAAAGACATCGGGATGGGTATGGCCCTCCTCAATTTTAATCAATTTGTTTTCTTGTTGTCGTTTGTATATTCTAAACACTAACCTGAAATCAGATCTATAGCTTGTAAACTTTTTCCCATTCCGAAGTTTTACTCTTCACTTGTATCTTTTGCTGTACAGAAGCTTCTTAGCTTCATGAGGTTCTATTTGGCTATTGTTTTTTTGGTTTTGGTTTTGTTTGGGTTTTTTGTTTGTTTTTTGTTGGTGGTGGTAGTTTGGATTTTTGTAGTTTGATTGTTTGAGACAGAATTTCTCTGTGTAGCAGCTCTGGCTGTCCTATAACTCACTCTGTAGACCAGGCTGGTGTCAAACTCACAAAGATCTGCCTGCTTCTGCCTCCCGAGTGCCAGGATTAAAGGCATGTATCACTATTGCCTGGCTTGGCTATTGTTTTTAATGCCTGAAATACAGGGATCCTGTTCAGAAAGTCCTTTCCTGAGCTTATAAATTGAGGCATATTCCTTACATTCTCTTCCAACAGTTTCAAGGTATCAGGTCTTATATTGAGGTCTTTGATTCATTTGGTGTTGAGCTTTGTTCAGGATGAGATATAATGATTTCGTTTCATTCCTCTATGTATTCAGCCCCGTTTGCTGAAAATGTTGTCTTTTCCTCAGTGTATATGTTTTTGACTCCTTGTAAAACACATATGGCTGTAAGAGAATGAGCTTACATGTGGGTCTCCAATTCTATTACATTGATCAATGTAACTCCTTTTATTCTAGAATCAAGCTGTTTTTATTTACTAAATCTCTGTAATATAACTTGCAATTAGAGATAGTGAGATCTCTAGCACTATTTTCATTTTCAGGTTTTTTTGTTGTTTTCCTGGGTCATTTGTGTTTCCATTTACATTTTCAATATTTTTTAAATTTTTGTGAAGAATTGCATTGGAATTTTGATGAGAATTGCATCAACTCTATAGATTGCTCTTTGTAGATTCACTATTTTTACAGTCTTAACCTTATCGACCTGTAAGTATGGAGGTCTTTCCTTTCCAATTTTTGGTAACCTCTTCAATTTTTTCAGTGTCTTAAAGTTTTCCTTGCACAAATATTTTACTTCCTTTGTCAGATTTATTCTAAGATATTTTGAGACTATTGTGCATGGGACTGTTCCCATGAATTCTCTCTTGGTATATTTATTATGAACATTGGAGATAGGTACTAATTTTTGTGAGTTAATTTTATATCCTGATACATTGCTGAATGAATTTATCAGCTGTGAACATTTTCTGGTGGAATCCTTAGGATCTCTATATATAAAATCATATCATCTAAAAATAAGGATACTTTGACATTTGTTTCCTTTATCTCCTCTTATCATACTTTTATAGCTAAAATTTCAAGCACTTTGAACAGGAGTAGCAAATGTGGACATCATTTTCTTGTTCATTATTTTAGTGTAAATGGTTTAAGCCTCTATTTAGCATGTTGTTGGCAGTTGTAGATCACCTGTATTATTTTGTGATATGTCCCCTTATATTCATAGATTCTCTAGGACATTTATCCTGAAGAATATTGGATTCGTCAAAGGCCCTTATGCATTTAATAATTATGTGGTTTCCATCCTTGAATCTATGTTGTAGACTACAATTATTGTTTGTGTATGTTGAACCTTCCCTGCATCTCTGGGTTGAACCTGGTGTGACAGCTGTAGATGATTTTTGTTGTGTTCTTAAATTTGGTTTGCAAGTGCTTGAATTTTTTTGTGTCGATGTTCACCAAGGAGGTTGGCCAATATTTTTAAATTGTTTTGGTATCAAGAATAATACTGTTTTTTTTAAAAAAACTATCTTCCAAATAAATTGTTTTAGAAATGAACAAAACATGAGAGATCTCTGGGAAAACATGAGAAGACAAAACCTTGGATTATTAGTATAAAGAAGGAATATCTTAACAAGGCATAATTAATGTTTTAATGAAAGAGTAAAAAAAAAGTTTCCCAAACCCAGAGAAAGAGATTGGCATCTATCCTATAAAATACTAAAACGAAGAACAAAGAAGGACAAAGAAGGTGTATTGAAAGACCTTTTTGCCTTTAAAAGTTTCTGTTGAATAATGTATACAGGATGTTATATATGATTAACTATTGAAATTTAAGGGAAAATAGAGCTTTCAATGATGAAAATAGGTTAAATTCACTCATGACCACTAAGAAAGCTCTACAGAGGATACTAGAAGGAATACTTCAACCTGAAGAAGAGGATAAACACGTATAAGAAGTCATCAAGAATAAATAAATAATTTCAGAATAGTAATCAAAACAAGTCTAAGGAACACAATAAAAGAAAATGACAGAGAATAATTTTCATCATTCAATAATATCTCTTAATAGTAATAGTCTCAATTCCCCCAATCAAAAGACACAGGACTAGCAGATTGGATTAGAAAACAAGATCTATCTTCTTGCTGCCTCCAAGAAACACACTTCACTATCAACGATAGATACTATCTTTTGATAAGAGGGTGAAAAAATGGCATTCCAAACAAATGCAGTGAAGAAACAATCATCCAAAGCTATTCCAATATAAAAAAAATAGACTACAGGTCAAATAAAGTTACAAGAGTCAGTTTATACTGGAACAATTCATCCAAAGAGATTATGATCATAAGCATTTATGCACAGAACTCTGGTATACCTAATTTCATAAAAGAAATACTATTCTTTTGGTTTTGGTTTTATTGCTTTGAGCAGATGCAATGACCATGGCAACTCTTATAAGGACAGCATTTAATTGGGGCTGGCTTACAGAACCAGAGATTCAGTCCATAATCATCATGGCAGGAAGCACAACAGCATCCAGGCAGACTGGGGGAGCTGAAAGTTCCACATCTTCATCCAAAGAAAGCCAGGAGCAGACTGTCCTCAGGCAGCTAGGAGAAGAGTCTCAAACCCAACCCCACAGTGACACGCTTCCTCCAACAAGGTCACACCTCCTAATAGTGCCACTCTGTAGTGTGTAATTATTTAAAAAAAAACAATCCACACTAATGTTGGCTAGGCACCAGCAGTCTCAGTCTGTTCCCGGTCCTGTACATAGCCAGAGACCCAGACTACGTGTTTCCCCTAGCCAACGCCTCTCCCACCAATGCTGGCTCTGCCTCTCCAGAGGTCTGAGATCACTGCTGCCAAACCACTCCTAAACTTCCCTGGCTACCTGGGGGCGCACTTTCACCAACCTGTGCTCAGCTACGGTTTCCCCTGGAGCCCAGTCCTTGCCCAATCTTCCGGTCCCAAAGCCTGGCCAAACTCCACCTCAGCTATGTTCTTTCCCTCTAGCTCACCTAAGTTGCCTCAAATGTAAAACACCAGACCATCTTAGTTTAGAAACAACAAATGACACAACCGCTGGAAGCTGAATCTATCATCCTAAACCATCAACTAGTCTATATTAAAAATCTTCCAGTGGCGGTGGTGTCACAAGATCTATCAGTCCCCAGTCTACATTTTGCTTCCTTTCGCTCCCGCCTCGCAATCCAAAAAGGACCATTCCTTCCTCCTGGGTTCCCTCTTTTTCTCTCGGACCGGAAGACCCACCTCCTCCTCGCCAAGCTTCTTGTCGTCCTTCTTTTCCAATCAATTAATTAGGCCAAGTATATTCAAACCACCCCCAACTACCATATTAAAAACCATAGATTAATCCCAACATAGTAATTGTAGGTGACTTAGATACACCAGTAGACAGTTCATCTGAACAAAAATCAGACAGAAAAATATTGGGGTTAAATGATATCACAAAACAATTGGACCTAATAGGCATCTATACAACATTACAGCCAAACATTAAAGTATACTCATTCTTCTCAGGAGCTCATGAAATTTTCTTTTTTTAAAAAAAAAAATCTAGCACATATTGGGACACAAGGCAAGTCTCAACAAATATATCAAAATTGAAATAACAGACTACATTTAAAAAGGCCACCATATATCAAGAGCAATAGGAACTATAGAAAGGACACAAACATGGAGATGCAGTGCTGGAAGATAATTGAGTAAAAGAAGATATCAGGTAGAAATTTTTAAAATTCCTAAAGTAAAATGAAAATAAAAATACAACATACCAAAATCTATGTGACACATGGAAGACAGTTCTAAGAGGAAAGGCTATAACATTAAACACCTATATAAAAAAAAATTGAGAGGCCACAAATCAATAATTTAAAGATATACCTAAAGGACTTGGAAAAGAAAAACAAAAAATATGGGAATAAATAATCAAAATCAAGACTAAAATTAATAGAATATAAATGGAAAAAATATGAACTCAACAAAACAAAGAGTATCTTCTTTGAAAAAGTTAATAAGATTGACACATCTTTAATCAAATTAACCAAAAGAAAGAGAAGACTGAAATTAATAAAATTAAAAATGAAAGGGAGACATGACAACAGACACTGAAAAAAACTTAGCAACTCATAAAACCATGCTTTGATTATTCTTTTATGTTCTATTAAACTGGAAAATCAAAAAGAAATAGATGAATTTAGAGATGCACATGACCTACCAAAGTTAGACCAAGATGGAGTAAATAATTTAAACAGACCCATAACAAACAATGAGATAAAAGCAATAACTAAAATTTGAATAACTAAAAATAAATGGCCAGGATCATATGAATTCAGCATAGAATTCTATCAGACCTTCAAAGAAAAGTTAACATCAGTTCTCCTTTCTCAGTTCTTAGCATCAGAAAGTTCATGATGAGATACTGGCACATTCAGTCTGGAGAGGGCTACCTTGTGCTTCAGAGTTATACTTTCTTACTATTTTCCACGGGAGAAAAATGCTAGCTAGTCTTTTGTCAACTTGGTACAAGCTAGAGACATCAGAGAGGAGAGAGCCTCAACTGAGAGGATGCCTCTACTATGATTATTAGGCTTTACATAAACCTGTAGGGCATTTTCTTAATTAGTTATTGGTGTGGGAAGGCCCGGTCCATTGTGGGTAGGGGTGACCTTGGCCTGATGATCCTGAGTTCTATAAGAAAGCAGACTGAGCAAACCACGGGGAACAAGCCAGTAAGCAGCATCTCTCCATGGCTTCTGCATTAGCTCCTGCCTCCAGGTTACTGCCCTACTTGAGTGTTCATGTCTTGTCTCCTTTTGATGATGAATAGTGATGTGGAAGTGTAAGCCTAATAACTTAGGCTCCTAAGCCTAACAACTTAGCCTAACAACTTCCTCTCCAAATTGTTTTGGTCAAAGTGTCTTATCACAGCAATAGTAACCCTGACTAAAACAAGAAGTGTCAAAGGGGATCTGTCTTATGCCATTTAGCCATTTGCTAAGATTGTTATCCAATTCAAAGGGGCTCTATACTCATGAATTAATTATACCCCAGAAGATTCAACTTTATTGTAATCACATTGGAACTAAATTTTCAATATGTTTAGAAGAACAGATATTTTATGATATTATACTTATTTTCATTTTCTTATATTTCCCTAGACAATTTCACTTTTATTTTCATTTAATATATACATTCGTGATATTATGGGAATGTACAAAATTTAGGAACCACAAATGAGAAAAACTGTTTTTCTCAGATTCTCTTAATACACTCACTATAATTATCTCCCCCCAGTTGCATCTTTTTTTCTACAAATATCATAACTTCATTCTTTATGGCTGAAAAATTCCATTGTCTCTATTCTTCACATTTCTTTTTATTTAGTTATTTAAAATGATTCTTAAATTTAAATATATTTTGATCATATTCTTTCCCTTCCCCAAAACCCTCTAGATTCTCTCCTACTCCCTACCCACCTTACTTTTAAGTTCTTTCCCCCCCAAAAAAAACAAATAAAAACCTGTTAGGGGTTGGTCTGATGATACCCCACCCCACCCCAAGACACCAGACTGTTGGAGCAGAAATAACCCAGAAAGATTCAAACATCAGGTATTTGGGGTCCACAGCTGATGAAGTAGCCAGTCCAACCATTAGAAAAGTAGACTAGGGGTAACCCCCCAGTAATTGCTAAAGCCAAATAAATAAATAAACTGTAGTCTGAGTCTCATTCATTTGTAAGCTAGAGAAGGATATTCAAAAATCAGTTATTTTACAGAAGCCCAAAACAACAAAGCCAAGAAAATAAAATAAAAATAAACAAACACAAACTATAAACAAATAAAAGCATACATAAAAACTGTCAAGTCTACTGTCAACTACTTCTTAACATGAGACCTGTCCTGAAGTGGTTGATATACGCAATGTCACTCCATTGTAGATAATCGATTTTTTCTCTCTCAACAGGTATAAATGACAGTTCAGTTGTCAACCTTTACCCTAGTAGTTAGGTTTTTATTCATTTATTCGGTAATTCACATTCATTCATTTTTTAAAACGTAACAAAATAAGATATAGTAAGATAAAACAAAAACCATCTCATTAGAGTTTTACAAGACATACCAACAGAAGGAGAAGAGTCCAAGAGAAGGCAAAAGAATCAGAGACCCACTTGTTTGCACACTCAAGAATCTCATTAAAACACTAAACTGGAAGCCGTAATATATACACAGGATCTGGTGTGGGTCTATGCTGGTTCTGTGTTTACTGTGTCAGACTCTGTGAATTCATATGAGTTTTGATTACATTGATTTAGAGGGCCTTGTTTTCTTGATGTTTCTCCTCTGGCTCCTATTCTTTTCACCTCCTCTTCTATAGTGTTCCCTGAGCACTGAGAAGGATTGCTTATTTTCTTGCTGTTCAATATTGTTCAGTTTTTTCTGTACTCTAGTTATTAATCCTCTCTCAGATGTATAGGTAGCAAAAATTTTTTCTATTCTGTAAACTGTCTTTTTTACTTACCTATTTCCTTTGCTCTACAGAAACTTTTTAAAATTTCCATGAGGCCCTATTCTTTAAGTGCTATTATTTCCTGAATTACTAGAGTCTTATTCAGAAAGTCTTTGCCTATGCCTATGTCTTGAAGTGTTTTCCCACATTTCCTCTAACAGTTTTAGAATGTTCAGTCTTATATTAGTGTCTTAGATCTATTTGGAGCTGATATTTTTTAAATATGAGATATAAGTGTCTAATTTCCTTCTTGTACATCAAAATATCCAATTTTTCTTGCATCATTTGTTAAAAAAGCTTTTTTCCAATGAAAATTTTGGTATCTTCATCAAAAAATCAGGTGGATGTAGCTTAGTGTATCTTCTATTCTATTTGACATTCATGTCTGTTTTTTTTCAAGAATCATACTACTTTGTTATTATGGATTTGTAATATAATTTGAGATCAAGTATTGTGATATTGCTGGTATTTTCATTTTTACTCAGGATTTCTCTGGCTATCTGTGGTATTTTTGCACTTCCAAGTGAAATTTAATATTTTTTTTCTATTTTCGTGAAGAATGAGACTAAACTTTTGATGGGGGTTGCACTGAATCTATAGATTGCTTTTGGTAAGATTTTCATTTTTCCAGTTTTCTAATCCATGAACATGGGAATTCTATCTTTTAGTGTACTTCAATTTCTTCCTTCAGTGTTTTAAATTTTGATTGTAGATGTATTTTGATTCCTTAGTTAGATTTATTTCAAAGGGTTGTTTGTTTGTTTGTTTGTTTTTAGGTAATTGTGAATGGGGTTGTTTCCCTTATTTCTTTTTCATTTTGTTTTTCATTGGTATGAGGGAAGACCATTGTTTTATGTGTTAATTTTGTAGCCTTTCACTTTGCTCAAAGTGCTTATCAGTCCTAAGAGTTTCCTGATGGATTTTTCAGGATCTCTTATACATAGAATCACATCACTCACAACTAAGGATTCTTTGACTTTTTACTTCTCTATTTGTATTCATTTTACTTGCTTCTCTTGTTGCCCTACTACTAAGACTATGTTAAAGGAGTAGAGATTGTGCAACATGTATTGTTCCTGTTTTTAATGGAAATGCTTTTTCCCCATTTAGTGTAATGTTGGTCATAGCTTTGCTATATTTTATTTAGGTGTGTTCCTTCTTTTGCTAATTCAGCAATTTTTTTCTTATGAAGGTTGTTAGATTTTGTTAAATGCATTTTCTGCACCTGTTGGAATGTGAAGTGTGAGTTCAGTCCTTGACTACATTTATGTGATGTATTCCATTTATTGATTTACAGGTGTTGAAACATCCCCATATCTCTGTAGTGAAGAAAACTTGGACATGGTGAATGCTCTTTTTAAAACAACAAATATGATCTATCCACATAGAGCTTTCAAACATTGTAAGGAGAGATAGTCAATAAGTAAGCACATATAAACAGTCTGTCCTATCCTTTGTAAAGGAAAATCACAGAAAACACTAGGGCCATGCAAAACTACTCTTGTCTGAGCTTAGCAATCAAAATATTTTCCTGTGAATTATGTTTACATTGGAAGCAAAATGATCAATAAATGTGAAGGGAACAAATGCTGATTTTTTATGTGTATATCATTTTTCTTTCCACTCATATCATTTAATAGTCACTATACATCCTTTGCAAGATTTCTTTTTTTTTCTTTGCAAGATTTCTATGGTCAGGTTTTATTGTTGTTGTTGTTTCAGTTTTAGCTCTTTTTACTTGCTACATAGTAAATGAATACACTGTAGTTTTGAATGATAATGCTAGAATCTTTTCAGGGTTTTTTATTGTTATTTTTCATCACTATCTCAGTTTCCCCTTCCTCCTCTCATCTCATTCCCACCCCTCCCAAATGCCCCTCTCCATCCACTCCTCCTTCATTTCTTTTCAGAAAAGAGCAGGCCTCCCATGGATATAAACCAAGTATGGCATATCAAGTTGCAGTAAGACTTGGCACTTTCTTTCCTATTTATGCTGGATGAGGTAACCCAGAAGCAAAAAAAGGTCCCAAAATCAAGCAACAGAGTCAGAGACAGCCCCCACTCCCACTGTTAGGAGTCCAACAAGAACACTAAACTATAAAACTGTAACATATGTACAGAAGGCCTAGGCCAGACCCATGTAGGCTTCCTGTTTCTCAGTTCAGACTTTGTGAGCCTCTTTGAGACCAGGTTAGTTGGTTCTGTGGTTTTTCTTGTGCTGTCTTTGACTTCTCTGGCTCCTACAAACTCCCCAGCCCCCTCTTCAGCAGTATTCTACAAACTCCACCTATTATTTGGCTGTGGGTCTCTAAATCTGTTTCCATCCATTGCTGGATGAAGTCTCTCTGATGATGATTATACTAGGCTCCAGTCTATGAGTATAACAGAATATTATTAGGAATCATCTCGTTGACTTTTTTCCAGTCATGTTTGGTTCTATCCTAGGTCTCTGGACTATTCAGCCTCTGGGACTGGGCCCTCTAGTGTCAGGGCTTGGTTCTCTCTCATGGAATGGATCTCAGGCTGGACCAGTCACTGGCTGAACACTTTCACACTTTCCGCCCCATATTCTCCAGCACATCTTGTAGGTAGAATAAATTGTAGGTCAAAGGTAATGTGGCTGGGTTGGTGTCCCAATCCCTCCACTGGAAGTCTTGCCTGGTTACAGTAGATGGCTGGTTCAAGTTCCTTATCCTCCATTGCTAGGAGTTTTAGCTAGGGTCACCCTAGTGGATTCCTGGGAATTTCCATTGCACTAAGTTTCTAGCTTGTTCACAAGATGCTCCCCAACTCCAGTTGTTTCACCTGATATTCTCTTCCTCCATTCTCCCACAACCTGATCCCTCAAGTTCCCACACCTCTGACCCCTCTCCACTTGCCATGTCTTCTATTTCCCCTTCCCAAGGAGATTTATATGTTCTCCCTGTAGCCCTCCTTGTTATATAGCTGCATGGTCATCCTTTACAGTTACTATCCATTTACAAGTGAGTACATACCATTTTTGTCTTTCTGAGTCTAGATTACCTCACTCAGGATGATGTGTTTTCTAGTTCCACCCATTTGCCTGAAAATTTAACAATTTCATTTTTAACAGCTGAGTAATACTCCATTGTGCAAATGTACCATGTTTTCTTCTTTATAGGTTTTTCATTGGTCATTTGGATATATTTTGGCTGAGATCTTGATTCACACCTTTTCTTCATATTGTATTATATATTTTTGTAGACTTCTTTTAAGTTATTAATTGTAAGTCTTAGACTTTATGTCTTTCTTCACTGTGTATACCAACAATTGAACTTAAGCCTAGAAAAAAAATTCAGTTTTTCAACTTTTTTCTCTAATGGGTTATGCTTTTGGATTTTATCTGAGAAATCTTTGTCTAACCCACTATTAGTTTCCTATTAGAGTTACAGCAGATTATATGAACATTATAGCTTAAAATAAAACATTTGCTTTATTCTGAGAGTCAGAAATATAAAATGGCTCTTGTGGAGCTAAAATTCCATTGTTAACAGAGGTATTTTGCCTCAAAGGCTTGGAGACAATCTTTTTCCTTGATTTCTAACTTATAGCAATCATTTGTATTTCTTATTGCATGGCCCTCTTTGTTCACCTTTAAAAGTCATCATTCCAACTTCTGTTTTCATCTTTTTCTATGAACCTCTTATTTTCCACCCATGAAAAGGTTATAACTCTTTAATATATAATTCTCTCTTACATTTTCTCAGCAATGTTTTATTTTATTCAAATATTTTACATTTATTTATTTATTTATTTATTATATATCACACACACACACACACACACACAAATTAAAACTACTTTGAGATTTTATCTTATCCCAGTCAAAATGGTTAAGATCAAGAAAATAACTGATAACATGCTGGCAAATATGTGGGGAAAGTGAAACCCTCATTTACTGTTTATAAGATTGAAAACTGGTCCAGCCACTATGGAAATTAGTATGTAGAATTCTCAAAAAGCTAAAAGTATATCTGCCATATGACCCAGATATACTACTCCTTGGCATATGCTCAAAGGACTTAACATTTTAATTCACAGATACTCAGCCATGTTCATTGGTACTCTTTTAACAATAGCTAAGAAATTGAAACAAATTAAATGTCCTTCAATTAAATAAATGTTGAAAATGCGGCACATGTCTCTAAAGAAAAAAGAAATCATGAAGTTTTCAGGCAAATGAGTGGAACTAGAAGATATTATACCAAGTAATCAGAACCCAGAAATAAAAATGCATTTGCTCTTATTTGTGGATCCCAGTTCCAAATCTTTATTTGTGAATATATAACCTGGAGTAGCTACAGATACCAGGAAAGTAAAAGAGAAAACAGCAAAAGGTCTCTAAAAAGAAATAGGACACAGATGTTATAAATGGGGTAATGGGGAAATGTTTTGGAGACTTGATCTGGGGATGTGAGAAAGAAGACAATATGGAGGGAAAAGAAAGAGGGGTAAAGAACACCAAGGATGATTGAAAATATAAAGAAACATTGTTTTATGTTTACTTAAATGCATATACACTGTATGTAAGTATATGTTTATGGAATTTTGCCATTTGAGTCAATAATGATTCCCTAAGAGCCATAGACTTCATGATTTCTTTATATATTTTGGATATTAGCCCTCTATTGAATGTAGGGTTAGTGAAGTTTTTTTTTTTTAATCAGTGTGTAGGTTGCTGATTTGTCCTATTGACAGTGCCCTTTGCCTTACAGAAGTCTTTTCAGTTTCATGAGGTCCCATTTATCAATTCTTGATCTTAGAGCCATTGGTATTTGTAGCAAGATATTCCCCCCCTACATTTTACAATAAAGCTCAGTAATTTGGGAGGAGCTAATGTAGGGAGGAGCAAGGAGAGGAAGAGGAGGAGAGAAGAAATGAAGGAAGGAGGAGCAGGAGAGATGTAGCAGCCATGGAGAAACACACATGGGTCCAGAACAGTCCTGGGTAACAAATTTTATTTAAGGTTAGGTATTGGATAACAGCTCTAATTGTGTGGGCAAGTTGTTGATTGAGCATTTCCAAATGTATAAAGCCTTCGGATAATAGTTAGGCTTTAGAGTCTCATTTCTACCAGGTACTGGTAGATTGGCAGCGTCATCTCCCACGCTGGCGTCTCGTGGGTGCCAGGGCCGGTGCTTCTGGCTGGCCTGAGCTGCAGTCTTGTGGGTCTAGTTTTTGGCGCAGGTGGCCTGAGCTAAGCAGAGCCAGTGCTGCTGAGATAGTCTGCCTGCACAGTGGCGTTTTAAAAATATTAACCACAAGGGGTATTCTGTTCAGGAAATCCCCCACTCCCACTCCCACCCCCACCCTGTGCCAAAGTGATCGAGGCTCTTTCCCACTTTCTCTTCTATTTGATTCAGTGTTTCTGATTTTATGCTGAGGTCCTTCATTTACTTGAATTTGAGCTTTGTACAGGTGATAAATATGGATCAATTTGCACTCTTCTATATGCAGACCATCAGTTAGACCAGCACCATTTGTTGAAGATGCTTTCTTTTTCCACTGTATGGTTTGGCTTCTTTGTCAAAGATCAAATGTCCATAGGTATATGGATTTATTACTAGGTCTTCAATTCTATTCTGTTGATCCACCTGTCTGTCTCTATATCAATACCAAGTGGGTTTTATGACTATTGCTCTGTAATACAGCTTGAGGTCAGGGATTGTGATTCTTCCAGACGTTCTTTTATTGTTGAGAACTGTTTTCACTGTCCTGGGTTTATTTTTTTTTTTTCATATAAAGTTGAGAATTGCTTTTTACATGTCTATGAAAAATTGTGTCTTAATTTTGATGGGGATTGCATTGAATCCATAGATTGCTTTTGGTACAATGGCCATTTTTACTATGTTAATCCTATCAATCCATGAGCATGGGAGATCTTTCTATTTTCTAAATCTTCTTCATTTTCTATCTTCAGGGACTTGAAGTTCTTGTCACATAGATGTTTCACTTGCTTGGTTAGAATTACACCAAGATACTTTACATTATTTGTGACTATTGTGAAGAATGTCGTTTCCTTAATTTCTTTCTCAGCCTGCTTATCATTTGTATAAAGGAAGACTACTGATTTGTTTGAGTTAATTTTGTATCCAGCCACTTTGCTGAAGTTGTTCATCAGCTGTAGGAGTTTTCTGGTAGAATTTCTGGGGTCACTTATATATACTATCATATCATTCTCAAATAGTGATACCTTGACTTCTTCCTTTCCAATTTTTATCCCATTGATATCCTTTTGTTATCTAATTGCTCTAACTAGAACTTCAAGTACTATACTGAACAGATAGGGAGAGAGTGGGCAACCTTGTCTTGAATTTAGACTCCAAAAAACCAGCCCAATTTAAAAATGGGGTACAGAGCTAAACACAGAATTCTCAACATAGGAATTTCGAATGGCCAAGAAGCACTTAAAGAAATATTCAAAATCCTTAGTCATCAGGGAAATGCAAATCAGAACAACACTGAGGTTCCATCTTACACCAATCAGAATGGCTAAGATCAAAAACTCAGGTGACAGCACATGCTGGCAAATATGTGGAAAAGGAGGAACACTCCTCCATTGCTGGTGGGATTGCAAGCTGGCACAACCAGTCTGGAAATCAATCTGACGGTTCCTCAGAAAACTGGAACTAGATCTACCAGAAGACTCAGCTATACCACTCCTGGGCATATACTCAAAAGATGCTCAACCCTACCACAAGGACACGTCCTCCATTATGTTCATAACAGCCTTATTCATAGTAGCCAGAAGCTGGAAACAACCCAGATATCCCTCAACTGAAGAATGGATACAGCAAATGTGGTTCATTACACACAATTTAATAACTGAATAGTATTCAGTTATTTAAAACAAGGACATTATGAATTTTGCAGACAAATGGTTAGAACTAGAAAATATTATCCTGAGTGAGGTAACTCATACCCCAAAGGACATGCATGGCAGGAGCTTAGCATGACTGTCTTCTGAGAGGATCTACCAGCAGCTGACTAAGACAGATGCATATACCCACAGCCAACCATTGGACTGAGGTCAGGGAACCCTATGGAAGAGTTAGAGGAAGGTTTGAAGAAGCTGAAGGGGGTGGCAACCCCATAGGAAGAACAACAGTACTAAATAACTAGGACCTTTCAGAGCTCCCAGAGACTAAGCCACCAACCAAAGAGCATATTGGTCCTTAGCCCCCGGTACATGTGTAGCAGAGGGCTGCTTTGTTTGCCCTCAATGGGAGAGGATGTACCTAATCTATAGAGATTGATGCCCCAGGGAAGGTGGATGCTGAGGAGGGTGAGGTGGGGGTAGGTGGATGGGTAAGGGGGAGTGGATGGGTGGGTGGGGGAGCACCCTCTCAGAAGCAAAGAGGAGAGGGTGATTGGATGAAGAACTCTGGGAAGAGGGACCAGGAAGGGGAGCAACATTTTGAATGTAAATAAATAAAATAATTTAATAATAAAAAAGAGCCATAGACTAACAAAAACCTCAGAGCCAGGTACTTTTCTTCAAATTGTTGGTCAGGAGAGTCTAAGAGACTTCCAAAACAATATAGGCTATTGCCGTAGCCTTGGCTGCAACCCTGAAATTGAAAGTAAAACCCTATTACTAAAGATACCAGATGCTTTGGACACAAGACTTGGAGGAATCAAGTTGGAACTGACCTGGAAACCTTCTTGTAGCTTTAATTTTTCAAAGCCTACTTTTAATGATGGTTCTTAAATGCTTTTAACCTCCCTTTTAGTCCACCACCCACCAGAGGTAGTGGGAGAGAAAGGAGATGGAGAAAGTAGCCCTGTTTAGAAAGGTTCTTAGAGTAAATCGCATCTGCATTGTTAGGAAATTGGCAGTTCAGTTCACAGGTCAGCAGTGGCAGCTTGATATACTCAAAGACACTTCAGGGATATACCAACAGTCCAATTCAGTAGAGTCAGGATAGCTGCAGCAGTCGCACGACCTAGCAGGAATAGCTAGACCTCAGCCAAACAGGCTCATGCAAGAGGGATTTAGACCACCAGGAACACCAGGAAAAGTTCTCTGCTGTGCCTCTCTCAACAAAGCAAAGATCAGCAAAGACATGAGACCAAGAATCCTTGTAGCTACATCTACAAGCAAGCCCTCCCACTGTTTGTTGAGTCCTATTTATACCATCCAAACATCACATGTCCTCCATTGGTCTTGCCTCAGCATGTGAGTCTGACTTAGTAAAATGCGAGTCTGCATCAGCTGACATCACTCTGTCAATTGCCCGTAGTCCATAACATACCACCAAAAGTTTTTTGGTTTTGTTTGTTTGGGTCTTTTGGTTTGTTTGTTTGTGTTTTCTTTGTTGTTGTTTTGAGGGCTTTATGTGCATTTTTCTCTATGGAGTCCTGACAAAAGGAGTTCAACTCCGCAATGTAAGGCAATCTAATATGTTAAGGTTAATATTTAAAACGGTGGCTGGCTTGTTGTTATGGTGTCACCTGAGGCCATGAGCAGCAGTGTGCTCCCGCCAGCTCAGGCAGGCCAGGAACAACTGCCCTGGTACGCACAAGTCGCCAGATTGACAGAGCCATCTCTCATGCTGTCTCCACAATGCTTGGCTGAGCCTATACCATCCTGCCATCCATGCGGTACCTGGTAGAAATGAGACTCTAAAACTTAATTATTATCCAAAGGCTTTCTGTATTTAGAAATACTCAATTAAGGAGATGCCCACACAATTAGAGTTGTTTCCCAATATCTAGCCTTAAGATAAAATGTGTTACCCAGGACTGTCCTTGATGTATTCATAGTCCTCCATGGCTCCTACATTTCTTTTCTTTCTCCTAGTTCCTCCTCTTCTTCCTCTTCTTCCTCTCCTCACTCTGCCTACCTCTCATACAGCCCAATCACCGAGCTTTATACAACTGTAGTGGGAAGATATCCCACTACACCAATACATGCATATTGTAGCAAAGAATTCTCCATCATGTGTCTTTTCATGTGCTTGCTTTAGCAGAATATCCTTTCACCTGTGTCTGCTTCAGCTAAACATTCTTTCATGTTTCTGCTTTAGCAAAACATCCTTTCATTTGTGTCCACTTCGGGAAAACACTCCTTCACATGTTTGCCCCAGCAAAACACCATCCAATACAACAGACTTTCCAAAGAACCCTTAAGTTTTCACTTCACCTTCTCCCTGAAGACTAGTGTGTGTGTGTGTGTGTGTGTGTGTACATATATGTGTGCATAATTAAATAAAAGGAGGCCATGAATTTGAGAAGGAGTGAGAGATACACAGCAAGGATTGGAGGGAGGAGAAGGACAGAGGCATGATGTAGATACAGTATTCATATATAAAATTCTCAAAATAAATATTTTAAAAGATATATAAACAGTATACTGATAGCACAGGCTCTAAGAACAAGAGTTAGTAAATGGGACCTCATGAAACTGAAAAGCTTCTGTATGGCAAAGGACACCATCATTTGGGCATGCTACAGAATGGGAAATATTTTTATTTTTACCAACTACACATTTGATAGAAAGCTAATATCTAAAATATATAAAGAAATAAAAAATGGAGATCAAGAAACCAAACAACCCAATTAAAAATTGGGATAGGGATCTAAACAGAGAGTTCTCAAAAGATGAAACACAAAAGGCTGAGGGACACTTAATGAAATGTTCAAAATCATTAGCCATCAAGTAAATGTAAATGAAAGTCATTTTGAGATTTCCTCTTATCCCAGTCAGAATGTCCAAGATCAAAAACAAAAGTGACAGCTCATGCTAGTGAAGAGTAAGGGGAACACTCATCCATTGCTGGTATGAGTGCAAAATTATACAGTCACTATGGAAATCAAGGTGGCAATTTCTCAGGAAGCTCAGATAGATCTACCTCAAGTACACCACTCTCAGACATATACTTAAAGGCCTCTGTATCCTACTATATAGATACGTGTTCATCTATGTTCATTACTGCTCTATTCATAATAGCTAGAAATTGGAAATATCCTAGATCTCTGTAAACAGATAAATGTATCAAGAAAATGTGGTATATTTACATAATGCAATATTACTCAGCTGTTTAAAAAGACTAAAATCATTAAATTCACAGGTAGATGGATGAAGCTAGAAAAAAAGTCATTCTGAATCAGGTAACCCAAACCCAAAGACACAAATATGGTATGTGAGTATTAGCTTTTAAGTCTTTGATAAACAGACTACAATAAGTATAACCAGAGAGGTTAGGTACAAAGTAAGGGATGAATGAAGGTAGATGGGAAGGACTTCCTGAGGAAGGGGAAATAGACTATATAGTTATAGATTAATGAGATGAACAGGGTGATATTGGAACAAGAGAATTAAATGGAAAGGACAAAAGAGAGTTCTAAGGACCATTTGAGGGGCCATATGGAAACCTACTACAGCAGAAGCTTCTTATAAATTACACACACACACACACACACACACACACACACACACACACACACACTTCTAAATGGAATCACCAAATAACAAGTTAGACAAAGCTACACCAGACAACAGAAATAACCTATTGCCAAGTCTATTGGTGGCTCTCCACAAACTGATGGTAAGGCCCTATTGCTGAAGACAACACCTCCACAACTCACTGAACACTGAGTAGTTGAGCTGGTGCCTACCTGGAGCTCTCACCTCTACTGATTAATGTCCACAGTATTGGAAGATACTCTGAATAAAAGTAAGCACCAACCAAGCTACAAACCCTTTGATCTGCAATAGTGACCTGCCTGCATGATACACTGGTGCAATAGTGGCACAAACTTTGTGGGAGTAACCAACCAGTATCTGATTGGATTTAAGGCCCACTCCATGAGATGGATCCCATGCCTTTCTCTGCACAGTTGGACAAGAACCTGAGACTAGATAGACCATAAACATAGAGAACAATCAAAGACTGTGTTCTGCTAAAAGAACATAGCAATAAAATGACTTCTAATGAAGGTCTGCTATATGCACAGATCAGTATTTTGCTCAGCTATCATCAAAGAAACTTCATCCTGCAGTAGATAAAAACAAACACAGAGACTTATAACTGGACATTGTGGAAAGGGTGAGAGACTTTGGAACACTCAGTCCTAAATGAGATATCTCTATAAAATCCCTCTCTTTGTGGACTCAGGGGGACTTTGTGGAAGAGGAGGCAGAAAGATTGTAAGACCCAGTGGAGATGGAAGATACTAAAGAAATAGGCCTTCTAGATACACCTGACAGACATATTATACAAACTCATAGAGACTATAACAGCATACTCAAGGCCTGCACTAGTCTAAGCTAGATGGGGTTCCATCATTGAGAGGGAAGTGGACACAAGCCCGCATCCCTAACCCAGAACCTATCTCTAATTGACAACTGCTCACAAAGGGAGACTAGACTCTTCAACAGGGTCTCCCTGGATATACAAACCACACTTAAGGGCAGTTGATACTTAACACAAAGTGAACTCAGTGATATTTTTAAAAGGTTTTCTTTTCTTATAAGTCTGGACAATTTCGGTGGGGAGGTCAGGGAGATAGTGGTAGACTCATAGTGCTTTCTCTGTTTGCTTTTTTTTTCTCACCTTACAGGTCTTTTCCTTATATATTATAGTTTCTGATGTTATTTCCTTTTTTTCCTTTTTTATTGGATATTTTATTTATATAAATTTCAAATGCCATCCCCTTTCCCCATTTCTCCTCCCTAAAACCCACCTATCTCATCCCCCCTCCTCCTTTTTGCTTTTATACCATTTTAATTACATGCAAGTATTAAGGTCAGTTCTAGTTTGAGGAACTAGCAATACAATAGATACAAATAGTCAAGGAACAAGCAAGACAATAAATACAAATAGTCAAAGAACAAACAAGGCAATAAACAATTCCATGAACACTCTCATGATCACTTTTTCTAAGGGCTTATCAGGACGACCAAAATATCTGAGCCAACTTCTCTGTCCTAGTCCAAAGTCATTTTTATGTCTGAAGCCTACGTGTTTGTTCTAGCCTAAGATTTAGATTCCTGCCTGAAATTACTTCTTTGCTCTAGCCTAATGTCAGATTCCTGACTGAAGCCCACTTCTTTGTCCTTGGCCAATCAGGCTCAGTCTTGTTTATAAAATCAAAAAGGGGGAGAGACGGAGAGCTTTTGGGGCTGCTTGGCAAGAATCTGACATGGGCCAAGGACAAGAAAATGGGCTGCTTGGCAGGAATAAAAGTGTTCTTTTTTACTGGATATTTTATTTACATTTCAGATGTTAACCCCTTTCTCCATTTCCCCCCAACCCAGGAACCCCCTATCCCATCCTCCCTCCTCCTACTTCTATGAGGATGTGCCCCCACCCACCCACTCTCACCTCCCTGGCCTCAAATTTCCCCACACTGGGGCATTCAGCCATCATGAGACCAAGGATCTCCTTTCCCACCTATGTTCAACAAGGCCATCCTCCCCTACATATACAGCTGGAGCCATAGGTTCCTAACTATGTGCTTCCAGGCTGGTGGTTTAGACCCTGGGAGCTGTGGTTGGTTGGTATTGTTGCTCTCTTCATGGGGCTGCAAACCCTTTCAGCTCCTTCAGTCTTCTAACTCCTCCACTGGGAACCCCATGATCAGTTCAATGGTTAGCTGTGAGCATCTGTATATTTCAGGCTCTGGCAGACCTCTAAGGAGACAGCCATATCAGGCTCCTGTCAGCATGCACTTCCTGACTTCCACATCAGTGTCTTCCTTTGGTGACAGCACATGGGATGGATACCCAGGTGGAGCAGTTTCTGGACAGCTCCTCCTTCAGTTTCTGTCCCATGCTTTGTCTCCATATTTGCTATGTGATTTCTGTGTGTGTCTCTGTGTCTCTTGTGCTTTATTTTTTTACTCATTTTTTCTGTTTGTCTTGACCTATTCTGTTTATTTGTTTGTTTTTAGTTGCCTGTTTGTTTTCTTTTTTCTTTTTTTCTTTTTCTTTTTCTTTTCTTTTCTTTTCTTTTTGCCTGTTTGTTTTCTAACGAGAGAAAAAGAGATGTGGATTATGGTGGTGGGGGGAGATCTGAGAGGAGTTGAGGGAGGAGAAACTGTGATCAGAATATATAATAAAATAAAAAAAATAGAAAAAGAAAAAATAAACTTTTCACTTAGTCATTGGCTTAAACCACTGCTGAATTCAAAATTTAAATAGACTATCGGGAGGTAGTACAACTATGGAAAGTGGGGCCTAGCTAGAAAAGTAGGTCTCAGGGAATATACTTTTCAAGGTAAATATATCTTTATTCTCCTTCCTCCTTCTCTTGAGTGTCATTAGGTAGATAGGGTTCCTCACTTCTGTCTTTCTGCCAAGTTTTTTCTCCTTTGCAATAAGACCTCAAAAAAGAAAAAAAGAGCCAGCTGTCTGTGGAGTAGAGCTTCTGAAACCACGAACAAAATGAATATCACGTTTTTAAAATTGTCTTTCTCAGATACTAGTCAAGTGTTGAAATATTTAACTTACCTGTGGAGATGTTAGCTTTCAAACCTGGGACAAATGGCTGAGGTGCCTATTTAACATATCAAAGTAGACCTGGCAGTAAGTTTTCCCAGCAATCCCTCAGTTACAATCCTGGGTAAGATTTCTGCCCCCTAAACTCTCCTGTACTGCCCTTCCCCCAGCTGCCTTTCCCTATATAATCCAGCCATTTTGATTACCTGCTGTCCTTTTACCTTTGGGCCTCCTGGCTTCTGCACCTGGTTCCCCTATCTCCCCTCTCCCTTCCCCTCCCCATCTTCCACAAGGTCTAGCTCAGGGTCATGTACATTCTGAACTCTCCCAGAGGTCCCTGCATCCCAATATGCTCTCCCACATATCTATAATAAGCTTTCTCCTTCACACCATACCTAGGAACAGTCATGTTTCCTTTTTTTCTTTTCTTTTTTTCATTCAGAGAGTATATAGAAATTGAGTATTTTATACATTACTGGTAGAAATGCTAAATGGAAAAACCATTTTGGAAAATAGTGTCACAATTTTTTTTATAAAACAGCCATTATATTTTTGAATATTTATTCCAGACAAATTACTTATAATCATCCAAAAACATGTACATGAATTAAATAGTAGTGGAAATTTTCAAATATCATTCAAAAGGTGAGTGATTGAACAGGCTTTGTTATATCTATACTACAGAATACAACTCAGCAATAAAGATGGACTACTAATAAAAATAAGAATTTGCTACCATTCAAGTTACTATCCTTAATGAAAGGTCAATTCCAAAATGTTACATTTCACATAGTTCCACTTCTGTAGCAGTCTTACAATGACAAAACTTTGGAAATTAATGCTAGTAATTTCTAGGGGACAAGAATGTCTTTTTACTTCCAAGCACACTATAACATAGTGAACAGGACTGATCCCAGAAGTTTGGCCAGCTCTAAACCCATGGCGTTGGAGAGGATCCACCTGGGCTTCTTCTGTTCCCCAGCTTTTTGTGCAATGCCATTTTATTGATGAGAGACTACACTTCAAAGCCAACTTTCTGCCTTTGAGAAAGCTGGAGAACTGTAAATGATCACTTCAAACTACAGCCTAATCTTCTTCGGTGTCTCTGCAGCAGTCACAGCCTTAGTAAAGCTGGGTTCCCGGCCTCTGCACATTGACTTTGGATGGGTAATTGGTTTTTTGTTTTGTTTTTTTGTTGTTGTTGTTTTTTTTTAAAGATCATGGTAGCCATGAATCGGCTGGGTTTTGGCAAGCGAGTTGTCTTTGTGGACTCTGTCTGCGTGGCTTAGTAGTAGAAGGAAGTTTTTTTGGTTTTGTTTTTTATAATTCACTTTAATAAATAAACACGTACTTATTGACAAAAAAAGAATGACAGTATGTCACAAATAGTGAATAATAATATAAAAAAGGAGTTTCTTCATACTTATGGAAGAATTCTGTCTTTATTGTAATGATAACATGAAGCCATATATTTGATAAAAAAATTAAAAACATTTTAAATAGTGAAGACTGAATAAAATCTAGTTAAGAATAACAGTTTAAATGTTTTTCTAAAGATTGCCATTGGAATCTAGTTGAAGGACTCACAAGATTTTACGGATTTTTAAAAATCTTTCTAATTTTAAAAAAGATTTTGTTAAAAATTAAGACATTTTAGATAGATCTAAGTGCTCACTTCGGCAACACATATACTAAAATTAGATAGATCTAAAATCCATTTTGGTCACCATTCCTGACTTTATTTACTTTATCTGTATACTAAAACCTCAGAAACAACTACTATCATAAGCTTCTTGTTCATTTGTTCATAATTATTTTATGTTTTATGAACACATATATGTAGTCAGAAAATATATGAAGATATATTTTTTATTCTCTTTATATCAATATTATAGAGTAACTTGTTTCTTCATTCAGTATTATATTTTCAAGATATATCCATACCAATATTATTTATTGTGATTCCTAAGTAACATTCCATCAGATATAAAATTTCATTTATTTCTCTAGTATAAGACATTTAGACTGTTTTCAAATTTTAAAAACTATTTCAGGAAACATTATTTTACATATATATGTTTTTCTCTAGGGAAGAAGTGGAAGTGGTATGTCACAGGCTATTGCCATATTCACTTTTAATAGAACTGTCAGATATAGCCCAAGGTTTTCCATAGTTTTTATTAAATTAAGATTTTTCCTTCTGAATATTATTTAATAAAGTCAAGCCATCTAGTGGCAATGTCCAAATGGGGTCATATCCAAATACTTGTTTAAAATATTTTTTAAAAACTACAATAAATTTATATTTTAATTTGCCTGTTAATAAATTTTACTTATAATATAGAGTAAGTGATCAATCAAGAATAATTTTCATGTATTTACTTCTCTACATTCTGACTCAGTATATATCTGATACTCCAGACTCTTTTCCCTCAAAATACCTAATACATTCACACCTACTGTAAGTTAACTTTTTCTCCCTTTATAGTTCTCTGCCCTTTCCAATGTAAATTAATTGAACAAAACCTGACTTGTTTTATTTTTATGTCTTAACCATTGTCCTGATCTTTGGAACAAATTCCAGAACAGAGTGTGCAGGGACAGAATTAGTCCAGGTTACTAATACTTTTATTTTCATTCTTTTTCCTAGCATTTGAGCTTGTGCAAAACAGGAGATTAGTTTTAAGCTTAATGTTTAAACAGAAGAATGCATTTCTGCAAGAAGAGCTTTAAAATTCCTCTCCTGTGTGTACAATCCACAGGAAAAAAAAATATGCTAAAGGAAAAAGAGAAGACAAAAACAAACACAGGGCAGTCAGGGCAAAAAACAGATAAGAATTTGCCTAGATCAGAATCGCTGAAGTAAGAAGTACTGGCAAAACTATTTCAAGTTACAATTATATTTGCAGAGTCTGTTTCAATAATTTGAAACCCTCAGCAGTGATTTCTGTATTTCCATGTTTGGTTAACAAATATTTCCAAAATTTTTTCTGTGTTCAAAGTCCAATCACCTAGTTTATGAGAGAAGTGTAACAATTATAGGAGAAACTAGGACTCTACTTAGATCTTAGATACTTTTTGGTTTAGGATGGCAACAATTTTTTTTAATTTTAAGTTTTAGTATATGCTAATTATACATATTAATGGAGTTCACTGTGATAGTTCTACACAGACTACAACATGAGCTGATCAAATCAGAATAATTAGCACTTTTCTCTCCTTAGAACTGCTTAAAAATATTTTATGGTAATGAAACTCAAACCCATAGTCCCACATATCTTATGCAAGTACTTTACTACTGAGCTGTGACTCCAGCACCCTCCTTATCATTTATGTCTGGAGCCTACAAACTCCTCTCTCTTGGATATTCACAAAATACATAATAAATTATTGTGAACTATAGTTATCCCACTGTGTTATGGCTCAGCAGAGTTGGTTATAATTCTGTTTTTATACCTATTGTCTACCTTCCTTATCCCTTCTCTTTCCACCTCTACCCTTTACAACCTCTGGTAATCACTATTCTATATTTAGGCTTATGTTTTTATTTTAGAAGTAAAAAGTAGGGCTGGAGAGATGGCTCAGCGGTTAAGAGCACTGACTGCTCTTCCAGGGGTCCTGAGTTCAATTCCCAGCAACCACATGGTGGCCCACAACCATCTGTAATGAGATCTGATGCCCTTTTCTGGTGTGTCTAAAGACAGCTACAGTGTAGTCACACACATAAAGTAAATAAATAAATAAATAATACAATTTTTTAAAAAGTAAAAAGTAGCAAGCATTGGTGAATTTGTGAAGAAATTGGAAACTATTTCTGAAAGTAATGGTTCAGGCTTTGTGGAGAAGTTTGATAAGTCCTCAGAAAGTTAAAGAAGAATTATTTAGTAAATGTCCTCATTAGCATGCATACAAAAGAAGTGGAAACAAGTTTTTTAAAAAACCTGCATGTACATGAGTGTTCCTAAGTCCTATATTATAATCACAAAATGAGGGGGAAAAACCCAAGTGACCACCAATGGGTAAATACGCAAACAGAATGGGGCATAACCATAAAATAATGTACTAGTCATAAAAAAATTGGGAAAAATCTATGACATGAATGAACCTGAAAACATACTAAGTGAAATGTGCCAGACACCAAAGGACAAATATTATAAAATTCCATATATATATGAATGATATGTTTATATTTCAAAGATTGTATTTTGTCCCTTTCTGTTCTGGGAAGCCAGGCTGACCAAAGGAAACATGAAATGTCATAATGTAGCTAGGAAACTTTAGAAAGAGAGGATGTAGAAATGAAAAAGAGAAGGAAGAAGAGTCCAAGATTCAGTGTCTCGCCACACTGAGATTTGAGAAGTAACGCCACCTGTGAGCCAATGATGTTTGAGGAAATGAAAGTAAACACTCAAAATGAAGGTCATACAGTAGAGGTCCCAGACAAAAGCTAAAAGTAGTCAAGAGAAACATGAAGTGGTGACACTCTGTTGTAAGGCATGCTCTTACAAGTGTAGACACAAGGATATCTATAAGCTCTCTCTAGAAAGCTTTATGGAAGGAAACTGTGGGACCTGGGTTGTTGTCATGGGAAAGAAGTGGTTAAACAAAAACAAAAGGGCTCTGGCTTGGCTTCATGAGACTATTTAGGTGACATTTCCCAGTAATCATCCTGTGAGCTGTGTCTGTACAAATTGTGGCGTATCCATTTCACTTCAGATTCTAAGTGAGAAGAGACTTTTGCTTGCATATATTGTTTAAAATATGTCTGTCCATGCCACACTATACAGAAAAACACTAATTCTACAGAGAAAATTGGTCACAAAAAGCAGAAAATAAAGGCAAGCAGTGGTGTATACCCAAGCACTAAAGTCAGAGAGAGATAGACTACAATCTCACACAGATATTGGTCTCTTTAGTCAAGGAATTAAAAGAAACATAGAAAGTCTCTCATAGATACTTTCCCACTCTTAGCAATGACCATGTTTGTTTGGCTTGGGGACCACCCTACCACTGGATTGTTTTGTAGCAGCCACTCTGTGCAGTATCCTTTCTAGATAATACCTAGGTTTTCATGTTTCCCCATTTCCTTGGATTGGGTTTCAATGCAATTTCTGACATGTGTCTGATTCAAATTGTAAATGGAATCAAGGACAAATAAAATACTCTAGTATTAAGTACAGATCCCCTTTACTAACAATAGTGTCTGGATGCATGACTAAGGAACATAGAATTCCTTAACAATTCTTAATCTCATTTTAGAACCACTCAAGTATTCCTTACGGAAATTAGAGATCCTATTCAACTTTGACCTCAGGAATAGCTTTTGCAAAAATTTCTCTAAGCTTCTGAATCTTATACTAGGTGAATTTGTATTCTCTACATTTTTTTTTTAAATTTCAAACAGACAACTAAAGGGAGCAAACTAATTAGTGTTTAATATTATAGTTTTCTTGAAACAACAGTAAAGGTCTTTTATTTTTTAACTATTTCTGTGACTTAAATATATTCTTTAAAAGGTGATCCACATATTCTGTTGCAATATTAAGTTACATGACTACTGAGGAACCTACGAAACTGGAACTGACTTAAGGACCATCGTGATGAGTAACTAAGGAGAGGTATAGACAGCACTTTAGGGCATTTTTGCCTGGCTAAAAACAACCTGTGGGAATAACAGACAAAACTTATGTTAGGGAACTCATCCCTGAGGACCATAGGTAAATAGATATAGAGGCTTGACAATTTATTGCTCCATCATATCTACTCTATATTTCAAACAAAATAATCTTTTTCTTCAGGAAAATATACTATTTTTTCGTTAGACTTCAAATTGGGCAGATTAAAATAATTTGACCTTCAGTAATTTATTTAACTTCATTGAACATCAGTTCTCTACCTGAACATACACATTTTAAAATTCATAGATATATTGTAAAATTTAATTGGGGTAAACTATGTAATTTGTCTTACACATGGCTTAACACATAGTAAGTACCAAACATATGTTAGTTTTTCATATTATTGTTTTCACTGGCAAACATAGTGAGGTGAAAGCTCAAAAATACTGAGTAAGAAGCCAGCCATAGAGATCTTTAATTATAACCTAGTCTTCAGATTCCTCATCAGGAGAATAGGATCAGGAATAAGAGCGTTACACTTGGCATAAGTCCAAACTGCAGGACTGCACAAACACTGTAACTGTTCTGTATTCAGACACATTTGAAAGGATTTTTCCAGCATAAATTTCTAAAAGTGATGCTTGTCTTGTGATTCAATCTAGGGCAACAGCAGCAATGCTATCATTGTTTACATTTCTACCTTTCAGTATTGATCTAAGGTATTTGCAGCAGTATGAAGAGACTAATAAGAAAATTGGTCTCTTTTCCAAAAATAATATTTCACATTATTTTATACATGTGTAACAAGTAAGTATTAATCTTTTGCATGTTTAGTCAGAAATAATTTACACAACTAAACTACCTAATTCTATTTACTGTACGTAATTTGACATTGCTTTGATTTGAGGAAATCACTTAGAGTCTCATTCTCTTACTGGGCTTGCATGGATGACAGAATGGTCTGGGCAATGCCCTGCCTTACGGAGACAGCGTGGAAGATTGGCCGAGCCATCTCCCACACTGATGTCTCATGGGTGGCAGGGCTGGTGTTTCTAGCAGGCCGGTTCTAGCTGCAGCACGCACATGATCTCAGGCCGAGAAACATGGCGACTGGGCTAGACAGACCCACCGCAGCTTAGATAGTTGGACTAAGCCGGCAGCCTCTTTAAATAATTACTACAACAAAATGGCACACCAATTTACGGCACGAATTCACTAGAAATTTAAGTCTATTCACCTGAGAGTAAAAGTTGTATTTTTTTTTTTTTAAAGAAAGTGAGTGAGTGATTGGTGCTGATAGGAGTCACATGACTCCTAGCGCGGGAACCCTGAACAAAAAACTGCAGCTGAACAACCCAGCTGTAGGGAAACGCAAGTTGCTTTTTGTTAGAAAAAGAAGAAAGTAGCTGACTCTAGAGTAGAGAGTATAGTGTCTGTGAATTAAAATTGAGATTATTTGGGTTTTTGTTTTTTGTTTTGTTGTTGTTGTTTTTTGAGACAGGGTTTCTCTGTGTAGCCCTGGCTGTCCTGGAACTCACTCTGTAGACCAGGCTGGCCTCAAACTCAGAAATCCTCCTGTCTCTGCCTCCCAAGTGCTGGGATTAAAGGCGTACGCCACCACGAGATTATTTGTTTTTAAGATAGATTTATAAACAGTTTTGTCCGATTCACGTGGGGAATCTTGCCTGCAGTTCGGAACAAAGATAGGTAGAGAAAATTTGTCTGTGGCTCTAGGCACAAAACCACAGACAGACAAGTATACTTTTAACCAAGAGAGCTAAATAAATAAGCCTCCATTGTGGAGCAGTTACTGATTTAAATATAAAGTTAAAATACAGGAATTATTTGCTTTTAGGAAAGATTTATAAACAGATTTGTCCGAATCACATGGGGATTATTGCCTGCGGTTTGAAACTTAGGGAAAATTGTCACTGGCTCTAGAGTAGAGAGTACAGTGTATAAGTGGAAGCTACTCTGGAGTACAGAGCCAAACAGATAGATGATATAAATAAAAAACTGTTCTAAGCAGAGGGCCGAACAGAAAGATAGTGTAAATCAGATGTATTCAGATGATATAAAGTTATATTGCCTCACAGGAGACTCGGGTTCTGTCTAACGTGGGCCCCATGGGAATTCTGGGTTCTTCTCCTGCTTGGCAAAATAGGGAAGGCCTAATGAATAGGCACATATAGTATTTTAGTTATTAAGCTGATTTTATTTTCAAGATGGGTGTGATTTTCAGTTTTGCAGTTATATTTTTCCTTTGGGAAAGAGGTCAAGATAAGGGTTTTTCTGGTTACTAGCTCAAGGAAATGCTGTTTTGGGAAAAGGCTTTTGTCTACGTGTTTTCAGAAGAGACGATTAAGATATTTCTACCCCCCAGAATTATATGGATTAGACATGACAGAGGCAGGCTGCCAGAATACTAGATTCCAGAATTCAAACAAAAAATTATCTTGATACTAATATTTGTTTTGAGAATTGTATGTTGCAGAATAACACAGCCTAGGTGTATCTACTCAGCAAGCAAGCTGAGCAGACCTGCTCGAACCTCTGATGTCCTGGAATCTCAGCTGGATGCAGTGAAGACACAGACATAAGAGGCTTATCAATTTACCCTTCCCCCCGCCCCTCTTCTAATATCTCAACGCCCATAATCAGCTTGAAGAAGTTAATGAAGTCGGTGCCCCTATTCCCTGGGCTTGGAGACTGAGGTGGTTAATATTGGGCTGTCTTTTTTTATTGGATGTTTTATTTACATTTCATATGTTATTCCTTTACTCCATCCCCCACCCACCCAGGAACCCCCTATGCCCTCACCCCTCCTCCTGCTTCTCTGCAGATACACCCCTACCTACCCCCCCACTCCCACCTCCGCACCCTCAAATTCCCACCCCCTGGGGCGTCCAGCCTTCATGAGACCAAGGATCTCTTCTCCCACCTATGCCCAGCAGGGCCTTCCACCCTTACATATACAGCTGAAGCCATGGATCCCTCCCTAAGTGCTCCCAAGCTGATGGTTTAGACCCTTAGAGCTCTGGTTGGTTGGTATTGTTGCTCTCCTCATGGGGCCACAAACCCTTTCAGCTCCAACAGTCTTCACTCTAACTCCTCCATTGGGAACCCCATGATCAGTTCAATGGTTAGCTGTGAGCATCTGCCTCTGAATATGTCAGACTCTTGCAGACCTCTGAGGAGACATCCATATCAGGCTCTTATCAGCATGCACTTCCTGACTTCCACATCAGCATCTACCTTTGGTGACTGTACATGGGATGGATACTCAGATGGAATGGCCTTCAGACGGCCCCTCCTTCAGTTTCTGTCTTCCTAGGGAAAAGTAGTGGTTTTGTTGGAACAGGGAGGAACAGCTAGGATTTATTGTATAACCATAACCTATTGGTAGAATTCTGTATAATTGTTATTAAGCTGAAGTTACAATTTCTTAAATGGTACAAAATTTACTTTGATTTCAAAAAAGGTTTTCATTGGTATGAGGGTTTTTTGTTTTGTTTTGTTTTGTTTTGTTTTGTTTTGTTTTGTTTTTGTTTTTCGAGACAGGGTCTCTCTTCTGTATAGCCCTGGCTGTCCTGGAACTCACTCTGTAGACCAGGCTAGCCTTGAACTCTCGAACTCAGAAATCCACCTGCTTCTGCCTCCCAAGTGCTGGGATTAAAGGCGTGCGCCACCACCACCACCTGGCTGGTATGAGTTTCCTATTGATATAAAAGTGAGATTAATATTGTTACTCTCATAGGCATTGTGCCTATATAACACATTTTAGGAATACAAGGCTTAGACCCAGTCCTTCTTTAACTTTTTAAAAACTGATTTGAGATGGTTAGCCTGTGAGTTAAGGGCCTATAGCAATTGCATGACTCTGAGTTTATTGTGTTTTCTAGATTTTAATTAGAAATAACAGAGAGGACTTAATGGACAACAGTTCAGATTGCTTTACATAGATAGTTGGTCTTCAAAAACGTCAGAAGTCCACAGAAGTGACGTTACTAACATTTCTGTATTAATGTTCATTTTGATTAGAGACCTGTCTGCTCCTGACAGCTTCCTGTCTTGGATTCTAAGAAGAAATTGAGCATATTTGGAGTTATTCCAGTTGTGGTGAGACAGCCACTAGGCAAAAATTGCCTCTTTTCATCTACAGACTAATCACTGTCCAGAAAAGGACACACTGACTGATTATGTCTGCCAAGACAGAGTAATCAGCCCTTAAAAATTCTGCATTACTAGGTCTGTCAGATGATCCTGGGCCAGAAGGCTGAAGATTGGATCCTCCAACATTTTTGAGGTTTAGGGGCTGTCCAGGTGTTCAGTGGCTTATATAAATTGGCTAAGTTTTGGAAGCCATGCTTTGTGCTTCCCATATCTTCAGTTAATTCAGTCATTCTGGATTTCTGATGGGGTTGAAGACTTACAGTCTCATAGCCAACCCAGGCTATTTAATTTGCGAGAACAGACTTGAGAGGATGGTTTTCAGCTGACATTCATTCTAAAGCCAGGACATAAGCCAAGTTTAGAACTAAGTCTTTTAGTTAGGAGAGATGACAGAGGTTCTGTTTAGTCAACAAAATGATGGACTGGGTATTAGGTCTATCTTGTACCTTACTGATACAAATTGGTGTAGTTATGCTCTATTGTATTTTGAGAGAAAGTTTTTTTTATTCTAACAGAAAGGGTGATATGTAGGCGGAGCTAATGTGGGAGGAGTTAGGAGAGGAAGAGGTGGAGTTGAGAGAGGAAGAGAAAAAAGGAAGAGGAGGAGCTTGAGAGGGCAGAGATGTAGGAGGATGGAGAACCACACAGGTATGGAGAGCACTCATGGGGAACAACTTATAACTTATAATTAGGTTAGCTAATTGGGATACAACTCTCTTTGTATGGGCATCTTGTTATTAATCATTATCAAACATATAAAGCCTTTGATTAATCTATAAAAAATAAACATGTTATATGTAAGAAGGCTACAGAAAATGATCATGTTACACATGAGTGTGTTTGTGTGTGTGTGTGTGTGTGTGTGTGTGTATATGTGTGTGGGACTGACTTTCCACTTTTTTCTTCATTATCACTTCTTGGCTCCAAACTGGATCTGATATCATATACATCCTCAAGCAAACCTTCATCCTTCAAATGGCCTTAGTCTTATATGCTTTCTGATTCATAACAGAAGTTTTCTACAAATTAAATAGAAGTCATGAGGCCTATCACTTAATGGATCTTGATTCAAAATTTGTTTTATTTCTTTAAAGCTCCATCTAATTTTCAACTCATTGCAGGATTCATTACTAGAACATCAATGATAGTTCATATATCTGTCATTGATTAAGCACTTCCTAATTTAAAAAAAAAAGCTTCCTATATTAGCAGTTAGAAAAGTGTTTCTGAAAATGAGCTAACATTTACTTTGTTCTACCAAATTCTCGAGTGGAACATGTTTAACAGTAAATATTCCTTGTTATTCCATCTCTACTAATCCACATTTCAAAATGTTGCACCTTTGTAAGCTACCCAATTCAATGCGATATCCCAAACATCAGTGCCAAAACCAGAAATGCATACCCTTACTACATTAATAATAATTTTACAGTATGGTGTCAGGAAATGCACTTTCTGTTCGCTAGCTATAGCTATTAAACTATGTGGAAGTGACTTCCAGGAAGGCAGCCAGGTCCTTTGGCTTAAAGGCCAACCTTAAGGAAAACAAAGGTAATGCAAGAAGTGAAACTGTACCACCTAATCTAAAGCATTATTAAAATACTCTTAGAGCAGTGGTTTTCAACTATCTTTGGTGAACTAATTTATTTAAAAAATGTAGTCTGCTATGGACTTTGATAAAATAGTAAATGATGAACATAGATGTAGTATTATCATGAAACAATCTAAAATTTTCTAAATACAATCTAAATACTCTAGTAGTATATTCATTATTCTTAGCTATTCTGTATAAATATCATACATAGACCAGTAACGCTTTGAACTGGTCCCTGACTAACACTGTTTTACAGAGGGAAAAGGTAGGAATTATGTTTTACATTCTAATACTTTGAACAAGTTTCTACTGAATATATATATATATATATATATATATATATATATATTCTAGGTGTTTGTGTATCTTAGATAAAATTGGTTATCATACATAATGAAATAATATACTTGATATGAGGATAATATCAATAAAACAATAAACATAAATAATATTTAAGGAAATTAGTTATGATGTCCTAGGTAATATGACAGTGAAGATAATTTACACATAGGTAGATTGTATCAAATATCAATTTTCATAGTTATTTAAGGATTGAGACTTGCATTGCTTCAGTTTTTTTCCATCTAAAAACTAAAATATCACCAGAAAATATTAAAAAGAGTCAATGAGTTAGAGAAGTAGAGTCAACCTAGAATTCAAGTAAAGATTTTTATGAGGAAGAACATAGTATATTATGTGAATGATACTAATAGATCAGTTAAAATGAAGACAAA
The DNA here is from genome assembly GCF_004785775.1 of Grammomys surdaster. Classification (NCBI taxonomy): domain Eukaryota; kingdom Metazoa; phylum Chordata; class Mammalia; order Rodentia; family Muridae; genus Grammomys; species Grammomys surdaster. The sequence continues at coordinate 136,088 of NW_021620070.1, read as the reverse complement.
CTTTAGTAAATGATACTAGCAACAAAATTAGTTTAGAGACTGAAGAAAAGCCCATCATCCAAAGACTGCCCCACCTAGAGAATCCATCCCATCTACATATTCTGAACTCAGACACTATTGCTTATGACAAGGAGAGCTTGCTGACAGGAGCCTGGTATAGCTGTCCACTGAGAGGCTCTGCCAGAGCCAGACAAATACAGATACGGATGCATGAAGCCAAACATCGGTCTGAGCGCGGAGACACCAATGGAGAAGTTAGGGCAAGGATTAAAGGAGCTGAAGGGGTTTGCAACCCCATAGGAAGAACAACAGTATCAACCAACCAGAACCCCTAGAGATCCTAGGGACTAAACCACCAACCAAAGAGTACACATGGGGACCCATGGCTCCAGCTTCATTTGTAGCAGAGGATGGCCTTATCTGGCATCAAAGGGAGGGGAGCCCCTCGGTCCTGTGGAGGCTTGATGACCCAGAGTAGGGAATGCTAGGGCACTGAGGCAGGAGTGGGTGGGCTGATGAGGAGCACCCTCAGAGGTGGAGGGTGGGGAGGGGATGGGGCTTTATGGAGGGCAAACTGGGAAGGGGGATAACATTTGGAATGTCAATAAATAAAATAACCAATAACAAAAGAAAACATGACTATTAATTAGAGTAAGAATCCAGTAAAAGATATTATAGGTTTAAAATAAGAGATGGTATAAAATAGCCGTCAAAGATCTGGTCATGAAAAGATTGTGAATTAGAACAGATTAAAATTAAATGAAGACCAAACAAGTTAGTATAGAAATGGAATAGATTAAGTGCAGGATTTATTCAGGATCTGCTTTTATTTTTCTCATGTGAATATGATGGATTGAGGAAGGGTAAAGGTGTCAGTAAGCATATGTTTGAGAGTAATTGTAACTATGAACTCTAAAATCCATAGTCAAGTAAGGAAAACAAGTAAAAATATGGGGATAGTGTATGACAGACAGCAAAAGGTTATTGAAGCCAGTGTATTACAGGATCCATTAAGAGAAATAACATGTGGGAAGTGGGATATTATAAGGACTGAGCAAAATAAAAGGATTAGAAGAGATTATGTGAAAAAGAGATTTTGAAATTGAGGTTATATATACAGTACAGTTATTTATAAAAGGAAGGCTACCCAACCAATCTTAAAGTTTAGTTTCTGGAAACAATGGCCAGAAATACTGCTATTTTCCTTATAGGAAAAACTATTACTTCTGCATTACAGGCCAAGAAATTTACTGCAACACCTACTGCTGCCAGCACTGTGCCACCACTCTATTAAGAACTTGCCCTTGCAATTTCTGTCATCCCCCAGAGCCAAGTTTCTTTTCTACCTCTTATTCCAACAAAAATGGAAGCCTTATAATGCTGCTTTATGCACATTGAAATTTTGCATCCAAGTCTCATATTAGGGTATTTGATTGTTAGAACTTAAATCATATACCTACATTGTAGTTTCAACACAGACCAGAAGTCTTTTTGACTTCAACATTTAAAAAATACAAATTATTATTTAAGAATTTCCTAAATTTATAAGGTATTATATGTTTAGTACTATATTTATATATCTACATTTATATTTAGTACTATACTAATATTGTATGCTCATTATAGGCAAAAATATTTCAAATATCTAAGAGTTTTAAACAACTGCCAAAAGTTTATACCTTACTAGAATAGTGGCTAGCAATCAAATTTGATAATACACTTAGTTGTCAAAAGTATGAAAAAATGAGCATGCTAGTAAACTCCTAATTGGTACCATAAAATGATGGAAACTGTTTGGAAAGCAATTTGGAAATTTGGACCAAAATAAAAATCCGTTTTTCTTTGCTCTAGTATTTTTAGACTAGAAGTTTAGCTTATAAATATTTTAGCAAAATGTTCAACATGTATGATGTTTATTTTATTTCTAATCATAATGTCAAAATCCAAATTTTGTCTAAATGTTTTTCAGACACTGACTGGCATTTTGCTAAAAGAGTCATTTATGCCAGGAGTCTTTTACATGAATACTAATGAGCAACCACATTATATTATTTTAAAACATACAGTAAAAGTTACTCATTTAATGTAAACAATTCAATAGTTTGGGTTATAGTCACACAGTTTTGCACTCTTAACATTTTCTAGTATCAACAACAATCTTATCAACTAAGAAAGAAACTTCATGTTCATTATCAATTACTCCTCCTCCTTTAGCCTCCCAAACCTCTGTATCTTTATATATTTGCCTACTATGGACATTCCGTATGAACTGTATCATACAGTCTGTGACCTTTTGTGTCTGGCTTTTTTAATTTCAAAAATCATGTATGTATTATTTTTTTTACAATTGAATGTTATTCCATTTTGTTTATCTTCTTAGTGTTGCAGTTAGGCTTATTTCTATCTTTTGGCTAATTCTCAATAACTTTACTATTAAACATTAATGCATACATTTTATATAGGTATATGTTTTCAATACTTTTGAATGTATATATACTACTAGAATTGCTAAATCATAGTACCACTTCGTATTTAACTTTCTTTGAAATTTTCAAACTGCTTCTAAAGTGGCAGCATCATTTTACAATCTCATCAGCAATGTAAGTTTTCCAATTCTTCACTAGCACTGTTCCTATCAAACATCTATATGGTGCTTGTTTTGATTTTAGCCATTCTAGTGGATATGAAGTTGCATGTAATTATATTTTGGGTTGCATTTTACTAATTACTGATAATATTGAGTGTTTTTACATGCACACATTGGTTGCAAATGTGTCTTATTAAGAAGATTCTGTTCAAATTCGTTGACCATTTCATTCTTGAGCTGAAAGAGTTCTTTATCATAGATACAAGTTACATCTACAAATATCAATTGCAAAAGTTTTCTCTTATTTCAAATGTGTACATTACTGGTGATAGTTTCACCAGAAAAAAAAATGTTTTTAAGGATTTTTTTAAAGATTTCAGTTTGTCTACCTTTTCGTCTGTCCCTTGTACTTGGTTTTACACATAAGAAGGTTTGCATAATCCAAAGTCACAAATATTTACTCTTATGCCTTCTTAGCTTTAGCTTATGTATTTAAGGGTTGCTTAATCCAAGGTCACAAATATTTACTCCTATGCCTTCTTAGCTATGATTTACTTCTAGTTAATTTTTTTCTATATGGTTTGAAGTTATGGTCAAACTTCATTCTTTGGTGTATGACTATTCAGTTTCCTAGTACTGGGTATTGGAAAGACTATTCTTTTCCCAGTATGTAGTGCTTGTATTATTTTAGACAATCAACTGACAGTAAACTCAATTTTTCTTTTTAGATTCTCATTTTTATTCTTCTCTGTCTCTGTGTCTCTCTTTGTCTGTCTCTCACACATAAACATACACAGAGGGACAGAGACAGGGGGAGAGAAGGGGAGAGAGAGAGACTATTTGTAGCAATAGTGGAAAAAATAAAGTACTTATGGTATTTCATGATAATCCATTGGTCAGCATGTAGAAGTATGGCTATAACTACTTTCATACTTTCTGCCTATAATGTATGCAGAATTTACAATATCGTAAACATTTGCTCTCTGACACAATGTGATTTACTATATCTTTGTTGGGTTCCAATGATCCATCCTAAAGTAAAAGTAGTCAGCACTTTCATTTATGGATACATAACTATATCTATACAATATTTCCTTGAATATATAATATATTCTAGAAGTGAATAAATAATCAACAACTACAAAATTGTCATTAATATTATATGTGAACCATGACATGCAAGAAGACAAATATAACGGTCTTTAGCCAGAGAAGATTTTATAGATAATTAAACAAAACTTATTTTTAATCTTGAGTATTTGTCCTTTCTTGACATATTAGAAAAGTATTCCTAAAGGAATAAGTTAGGAGTATCAAGAGGAAAATGAGAGTGGAGGATAAGAAAAAAGAAAAAAAAAGAAGAGAAATAGAAAATAAAGACAAGCAGAAAGTAAAGAAACCAACAAGGCAAGGGAGAGGAAAGCTGTTATATGGTTGGAGAGAGGAAGTTTACTATGAATAATGTTAATTACTGGTAGAAGAGGATCAGAGAGACCTTGAAATACAAAGCTAAACCTTTTGAAGTTTAAAAGTAAAAATGTTTGAAATGAAAATAATGGTTAAGCTTAGTCCTGGGTAGGATGTAAGTTGTGAAAATAAACTGCTTCCAGAGCCAAATGCAATCCTTAATGCTATTGTCACCTACAACAGGCCGACCTGCTTGTAAAAGAACTTCCTCAACTTCCCTGACCTCAAGCTGTACTACAGAGCAATTGTGACTAAAAAACTGCATGGTATTGGTACAGAGACAGGCAGGAGGATCAATGGAATAGAATTGAAAACCCAGAAATGAACCCACACACCTATGGTCACTGAAGATTGAAAAAGGAGCTAAAACCGTCCACTAGAAAAAGGACAGCATTTTCAACAAATGGTGCTGGTTCAACTGGAGGTCAGCATGTAGAAGAATGCAAATCGATACATTCTTATCTCCTTATACAAAGCTTAAGTCCAAGTGGATGAAGGACCATCACATAAAACCAGATACACAGAAACTAATAGAAGAGAATGTGGGGAAGAACCTCAAATACCTGGGCACAGGGGAAAATTCCTGAACACAGCACCAATGGCTTATGCTCTGCGATCAAGAAATTGACAAATGGAACCTCATAAAATTGCAAAGCTTCTGTAAGGCAAAGGACACTGTCAATAGGACAAAATGGCAACCAACAGATTGGGAAAAGATCTTTACCAATCCTACATCCGATAGAGGGCTAATATCCAATATGTAGCTAATATCTAATATATACAAAGAACTCAAGAAATTAGACTCCAGACAACCAAATACCCCTATTAAAAAATAAGGTACAGAGCTAAATTCTCAATTGAGGAAACTCGAAAAGAAGCACCTAAAGAAATATTCAACATCCTTAGTCATCAGGGAAATGCAAATCAAAACAACCCTGAGATTCCACCTCACACCAGTCAGAATGGCTAAGATCAAAAACTCAGGTGATAGTAGATGCTGGTGAGGATGTGGAGAAAGAGGAACACTCCTCCATTGTTGGTGGGATTGCAAGCTGATAAAACCACTCTGGAAATCAGTCTGGTGGTTCCTCAGAAAATTGGACATAGCATTACCTGAAGACCCAGCTATACCACTCCTGGGCATATACCCAGAAGATGCTCCAACATATAACAAGGACATATGCTCCACTATGTTCATAGCAGCCTTATTTATAATAGCCAGAAGCTACAGAGGAGTGGATATAGAAAATGTGGTACATTTACACAATGGAGTATTACTCAGCTATTAAAAACAATGAATTTGATAAATTCTTAGGTAAATGGATGGAACTAGAAAATATCATCCTGAGTGAGGTAACCCAATCACAAAAGAACACACATGGTATTCACTCACTGATAAGTGGATATTAGTCCAAATGCTTACAATACCCAATGTACAACCCACAGACCACATGAAGCTTATGAAGAAAGAAGACCAAAGTGTGGGTGCTTTGGTCCTTCTTAGAAGGAGTAACAAAATATTCATGGGAGCAAATATGGAGACAAAGTGTGGAACAGAAACTGAAGGAGGGGTCATCTGAAGACTGTTCCACCTGGGTATCCATCTCATGTGCAGTCACCAAAGTTAGACACTGATGTGGATGCCAGGAAGTGCATGCTGACAGGAAAATGATATAGCTATCTCCTTAGAGGTCTGCCAGACCCTGACATATACAGAGGTGGATGCTCATTGAACTGATCATGGGGTTCCCAATGGAGGAGTTAGAGAGAAGACTGAAGGAGCTGAAAGGGTTTATAGCCCCATGAGGAGAGCAACAATACCACCAAACCAGAGCTCCCAGTGTCTAGACCACCAGCCTGGGAGCACATAGGGAGGGACCTATGGCTCCAGCTGTAAATGTAGGGGAGGATGACCTTGTTGGACATAGGTGGGAGAGAAGGTCCTTGGTCCTGTGAAGGCTGGATGCCCCAGTGTGGGGGAATTTGAGGGCAGGGAGGTGGGAGTGAGTGGGTAGGTGGGGGGCACAATTTCATAGAAGCAGGATGAGGGAGGATGGGATTGGGGGTTCCTGGGTGGGAGGAAATGGGGAAAGGGAATAACATCTGAAATGTAAATAAAATATCCAATAAAAAAAGAAAAAAACCTAAAAAAAGAGAGAGAGAGTACAATGTGAATGTTTCAGCCATCTTAGAGGCCTTGATGTTTGTAGGAATTTTCCCCACTGTTTACTCCTTTTCTGATCCCCAAATTATAAAACTTCTAATTAATGTGGAGAAAAAGAAGTTATATAGCTGAATAAAGTGAAATATTGGTACATATATGGAGCAGGAAGGTGTCCTGCTAAGTTGAAACAAGAATCCAAACACCACAGAGTCATATATTTAATGTAGTATTAACTACCTTCTTGATACACTTCTGAGAAATGAAAGACCAAAAGCCTCAATAATAATATAATAAATATATAAAAGGAAATATTGAAAACATCCTGGAGATGTCATGGAGAACATGCCTACGGAGATGTCATCTCTGTGGGACATAGTAAGTTTATATAGGGAACACACACACAAGTCCAAGACAGGATATATTAATAAAAGAAAGATAATTCATGATTTGGGGCATCTGAACAGAATTACATGTAAAGGAAGTTAGAAATGAGGAGGTATTTCTTCCTTTCCACTAAGAGAAAATTTAATATCTTTCCCTTTGAAAGCACATGAGAATGGTTTATTTAGATGCACACACACACACAGCAAGAGAGAGAGAGACAGAGACAGAGACAGAGAGAGACAGAGAGAGACAGAGAGAGACAGAGACAGAGACAGAGACAGAGAGAGGAGAGAGAGAGTTGGGAAACTATAGGTGTAGTCGTTCACTGAAATGGGAGAAAAACAGAAAAAATAAATATTTTTAAAGACTAAAAAATTAGTATTTTTTAAGGATTAAAGATTTAAAAATAAGTGTCTTAAGGACTATTTTCTGGACTAAAACAGAACCAGAATTCTGATTTTCAATTCTGTATTCTTTCTTTTAATTTTTTAATTTATTTTTTATGTGCATTGGTGTTTTTGTATACACGTGTTTCTGTGTGAGGATGTCAGATCCCCTGGAACCAGTTACAGACAGTTGTGAGCTGCTGTGTAGGTACTGGGAATTGAACCCAAGTCCTCTGAAGAACAGCTAGTTCTCATAGCCACTAAGTCATCTCTCTAACCCCTCAATTCTGTATTCTTATTATACCTAATATCTACTTAATTTTTTCAATTATTTTTGAGATTATAATTACATCAATTTTTCCATTCTCTTTTTTCCCTCCAAACCCTCTCATATATCTCTTTGCCCTCTTTCAAATTCATGACCTCTTTTCCTTTATTTATTATTACATACATATATATTTCCTTCTTAGTCTGTATAATACTATTTTTCCACTTTCTTTTTTTAAATGCATTTATTACCCAATCCCAGAATGCATATAGAATGGGATAGCCAATAAGGATTTGCATATAGGATAAACTCAACTCCTTTATATAGCTTTATGGTTACAGTTTTGGGGGTTGGTTGGTTGGTTGGTTGATACAGAGTTTCTCTGTGTAGCCTTGGCTGTCCTGGAACTCACTCTGTAGACCAGGCTGGTCTTGAACTCAACAGAGATCTGTCTGCCTCTCTTCAAAAGTGCTGGGATTAAAGGCATGTGCCACCATCACTTGACTGCAGAAATTTTTTAATAATAATTTCTAAAACAATCTTTTGTAATTTTCTCTAAAACTTTTACAAAACCATGCCATAGTCTCTCTTATAATTTTGTTTTAACTACAGTGTTTAAACATTGTACCTTTAGTAACTTAGAAATATACAGCCATGTTGACAGAGTCAAGGAGCCAAAGTAACAGGAATATTACTTTTTTGCAGCTATCAGTTAAATAGTACTACTCTAGAATGATTTTATACCGAAATATTTACACAGTAACTTGTTTTATGTCCACTCTTACTCTTAGACTCCTTCAATAGCTTCCTAATTGTTTCCCTACTTCTAATCCAAGCCCATCTCTTAAATACATACTACACAGAGCATCTAAAGAGATCATTACAAAATTATAGTTCAAATTTTATCACTGATCTACACAAAACATATAACATTTTCTCAGGTCACTTTCAATAAAATATAAAATCTTTAACATTACTTTCAGGACTCCAAATTATGTAGCCTTTACTGTTGTTCATATGCTACCAGTCACTTTTCAATCCTTCCACTATAAGAATAAGAAAGCTAATCTTTTCACAATACTGGCCTCAAGAATTTGCAGTACTGAGGTTTATCTATGATAAATGATGGCATTCCTATAAAACCAAATGTGTTTCTCTCTTGCATTGATTGTTTATTTACTTGATTTCTATGGTGCTGGGCACAGTGGATCCAAAGGCTCATATTACTGGGCTACACCTCCAAGTCCTTGCTATCCCAGGGATTTTCTTTTAAGACTCAGATCAATTTCATCCAACGAGAGAAGCTTTTCATTACTACCATATATAAAATAGCAATTCCCCACACTTTCTATACTGCTTAATATCGAAAGGATTGTCTTAAAGAGATAGCTCAAAGCATTAAAGGCTAGGTCCACAACCAAACTATCAAGAGAAAGAAAAACAATGAATGTCAATATCTGATATAAAGTTAGATATGTGAGTCTAGAGTTCAGTTAGGAAGTCTGAACCAGATTTGGAAGTTTCCAATGTTCCAGGCAAGGTGACTAATGTTTGTAGTTGTCTAGAAGCAACAAAAAGCATGATACATTCAAGAATCATGTGAAACTCTTGATGATGGATAAGTCACTAAGTCTCCTTTGGTCTATTTTCTATACCTGCCACTAACTTTTCTTTGTCTATACTATCCTTGCCATAATTAAGACCATAATCATGTCTAATTCTGAATCTTTGACATATTATATTATAGTTTATATTTTTACATCCCCATTATTGTATGCTATGAATAATGAGGATAAGACCATTAATCAGTTCATTCTAACAGTATGTATTGGTTCTTTATAACAGTGTATTCTGCTACATTCATCACTGCATCTCTCACATCAATCATATTATCTGATGTTAAGTAGGTAATTTTTATACATTTGTTTTATTGAATTACATTGAACTATCCTATATCACAGTTAGAGGCAGAATTTTTCTCTAGAAGTAACCACAATGCGTGTCTCATTTATATTCTGAGAATATACTGAGCTTATTTAGAGTAAACTTTATGTAATAGTCTAATAAAGCATCTAAAATAATCATTAGCAGACACTGTATTTATAAAACTATTTGAATTCTCTATTATAAACAATTTTGTCTTGTGTAGAGATCAGAAAAGGAAACTAGATCCTCTGGAACTGGAGTTATAAAGGGTTAAGGTCTGCCACATAGATGCTGGAATAAACTGGGTCCTCTGGAAGAGTAACTGGTGGTTTTAACCACTGAGCCTTCTCTCTTGCATCCTCAAATTTATATTTAAATGCTATCTTTACTCCCTATAGTAGATTATATTTCTGTTTCTTTCCAAATAACTCGAAATCCTTTAATACACTTATCTATTTTCTATGTTTACTACTAAATTATGATATCCATGGAATAAGATATTCTTCTGTTGTTTATATCTTAATTAATACTATATAATTATGTAATAATATTATATTTATATAATATATAATTTAGCTGGACAAAGTGATACATTCCTGTAATCCCAACAACTTGGGAGGCTGAGAGAGAAGTATTGTCATGAGTTCAAAGCTAACTTGAGCTACATAGCAAGTACAAAATCTACCAGAGCTACATAGCATGATTCTCTCTCAAAATTAAAAATTAATACATATAACTAATTCATTTATTATTATACTTTAATTTACATCCCAGTTCCCAAAGCTGGTACAAATTCGGCTCTCAGTATGTTTGCTGTTTACTTAATCAAGGTTCTCATACTTTACTAAAGAAAATAATAGAATATTTAAATTATATTAAAGTATGATAAAGAGAAAATGGGAGTAAGTTTGAGATATATATGTATATACATATATATCTCAAACTTAC